>NC_141140.1:156549025-156852729 GCF_053477565.2 Lygodium microphyllum | reverse complement strand
AGGCACTAATTGCCCCTGTAATCACTAGTTTCCATGTCAGATCTCACATTCTCTATGATTTTGTGTGTGCATGTTTGTTTAAGTGTGATGGGCATCTACCTTGGTAAGGTTTTCCTCCTTTGCACATTCTTGTCCCAATAGTTATAGGAACAATTTCAAGAAAAGCCATGATTGATCATCAAGCATAGTCCAAATCACTCAAATAAAAATGGCATATCTTCTTGATATATGTTTTACCAATTTATTTGACATTTTTGGCATGCTCATCATATAGAGATATGATATGGAGAGTTTCCATAATAGTGCTAAGTAGGGCACACATTAAAAGAAATAGATCTTAACATATTTTCTTCTTCAAATCTTCCTCTAAGGATGCTCTCCTATGTGATCTACACATTCTATTTAGTTGTGTCTTGCATGCGATGATTCTTGGTATGATATAATGTAATAGTCATTTTTTTCAACCCTTTTTGTAGCTAAAGCAAGTATCTTGCAATAGCCTTTGCTACCTTTTCTATGTGATATGACCACATAGGTTTTCTTGATAATAAAACCTTGGCACATTATAAGTACCTTGCATATTATGTATCACATTTGATGATAACATAGGACAATATTTCAATGTTAATGAAGGCAATCTAGCAAGATTCTCTCTCTCTCTCTCTCTCTCTCTCTCTCTCTCTCTCTCTCTCTCTCTCTCTCTCTCTCTCTCTCTCTCTCTCTCTCTCTCTCTCTCTCTCAATCCTTCCATCCGTCTATCCATCTATTTAGTCTATTTGACTGTCTGCATGTCTGTCTATACATATACATATTTATATATATATCTTTGAGGGTTATGTAATCAACACGTAAGGGTAAGGCCTTTGATTCCTTGCAAGCTACTATGGCACCATAGGAGCTACCTATGCAACTTTGGGAGGAATCCCTGATGGAGGAGCTTCCAAATCCATGGTTGCATTCACTTCTCACATGTTCCAAGCTAGAGACAGATAGTGAGTTGATGCAGTGGAGAAAAATATTTCACTAGTACAAATATACTATGGCATGAATAGTCACACTGGAACTTGTTGCCTCTAGGGCCATAATGGGATATTTCTATAGTGAGTGGTTTTTTTCCTAGTTGATCTTATATAGTGGCACACCTGGATAGATGGTTGAAAGCAAGGTGTGCATGGCATGTTGTGCTTGAGCTAGAGCAAGTTGCATGCCATGTAGAGATGGTGCTAGTATGTTTCTTTTATATGATGAGGTTATGCCTATGAGATACATTGACATTGGTGCTTCTTTGAAGATGATGTCTAGCATGTAAGTAGATATTCGAACTAGCTTTGTAGAGGCTCTTCTCAAATGTTGGCCATGTGGTGATAGTGAAACTTCTTTGTTCACTATGGTGAGGGCAGATTGTGGTCATCTTGAGGTTATTCTAGGGGTGTTAGGGATGGTGGATCTCTAAGTATATTTCCCATTTCATTGCATCATTATTACACATTGGTCATCTTGAGGTTATTATAGGGGTGTTAGGGATGGTGGACCTCTAAGGATATTTCTCATTTCATTGCATCATTATATACATTGGTGTACTATCCACCCATGATCTAAGAGAGGGTGTTAGCATTATGTAGCACATTGTGGTCCACACGTGCACATGGTCTTGGTGTTTTGGCTTAATAATTTCCAACTTTTCTCTATAGTATTATCTAGACACTCATTTCGCCATTCTGAGAAAAGATGCTCGGATCTACGTGACACGTTTGTCTTGCCGGCCCATTGTGAGCAGGTGCATGAACTATTTTTTAACCTTTTTCACAACACAAAATAGTCATAAATGTTGAATCACTCTTATATGTGATTTTGAACATGTAATTTTCTATCCAAACCCCTGACAACCTCGATGGTGGTATGTTGTGCCTTCAACTCCTCGGAATGTGAGAGTGCATGATGAAAGCAATGTTCCCAGCATAGATTAGGAGATTATGCAGGTGGAGGTCGAAGAGGGCTTGGAGCGTGAATAGGAGGCAAATCCGGGTAACGATGATGGAATGACAGGAGGCCAGGAATTCTTCGAGAACAAAGTGGGCTCCTCCTTCTGTGGTGATCTATCTATAGACCTTTCAGTGTACACAGAGTTGTGCCAGGAGATTGACATGGGACCATAGGCTATGCCATACTTACTACATCCGCCTACTCAATTCATTGATGAATCGCTTTTAAGGGTACTCTAGAATATGCATTTTAAGTAACATCATTTTTTTCAGAGTTATATTACCGTTGTCAAGTGTTTTTTTGAAAACTAAAAAGCCCTAGTCAAATTGTAGTTAGGTTTGATTTTTGCTAGCTTAGTTGTTTGCATGACAGTTTGTTTTGTTATTTTGTAATTGGATTTCTTGTGTTTGTTTAGTTTAGGATTTATTTCTATCATTTTGTTTGATTTGTTGAGTGTGAAACTTGATAGCCTTGGTCGAGCTTGGTATTTTTTTTGGACAGGTTGAAGTTGGAGTTTGCTATTAGCTACCGGACATTGAGGAGCTAGGTATGCACTCTTGTCGATACTTTTACACATCACAGGGATAATGGGTTCACGAGCACTTCACATTGCACTTGTTGATGCACTACACTCAGGGGTTGTCTCCTGTTCTTATCAAATACTTCCATGCCATGGGTTGGGATTATGCACATTTTGCACCATCATTGAGCACTAGCACGGCATGAGGTCTGCTGCTATATACGGTAATTTTTAGATGCACGTGCACATGAGAGAGCACCTGTCATTGAGCACGCACATTTCTTGTACACACCATTTGGGATGTTCATCACAAAGCTAGGAACCTCTGGTTGAGAGTGTAAGGTGGTTGGGAGAGTTCGAGGGTCGTGAAGGACGCTACCAATTGTGAGAAGGGTTATTCATATCTGGTCAACATCATGAGGACCATCATTTTCTAGAGTGATTGTGAGATTTTGGATGGGTGGAGCAGATTATATCATATCTTTTTTATGAGAGTTGAGAGATGAGGACAATGAATTTTTAATTAATTAAGGAATTTTATTTGCATCTTGCATGACGCACAATCACATCTAGATAGACTAGGCACAATTCTTCAATGCATACATTATCTTGTGTGTAGCATGGATTGATTGGTTGCATATCATGGATCCAATATTTCATATTTTTCCAAATCATAAATGATTTGGCGCGAAGTTCATAAAAAAAACCATATTCCTGCTAGGGCACACTGCATAAAAAAGCAAGTTCATATCCTAAGAATATTCATTTTGAAGACTCAAGGATCAAAGGAAAAAGGCCGTACACTTTACATCGTCAGCGAGTATTTCTTGAAGAAAAAGAGGACATGTGTGCTGAAAGTCTGTGCAATTACAATAAAAATAGGCCAAGGAAGGGAATAAGTCGTCCAAGATAAAAGATGGAGAAAAAAATGATGCGATTTACGAAAATCAATATTTATTCTTAGTTTTGATGGATTATCGTAATTCTGCCCACGAGCGTTGACTTGTCGACTAGATGCGTTCCAATCGTTTTGAGTACCTGAACGACTACATTCGGAGTTCAAATGACGAAGTTATGATCCAAAAAAGTTGCAAATAGGCATAGGGCAGAAAAAACAAAAATAGTGAAAAGCAGTAGAAAAGCAAAAGCCAAAAGCTGAAAGCAAAAAGCCTAATGTGTGTGAGTGTGGATAGAAAACTATATAAGGAGATGAGAATGGAGAGTTAAGGGCCTTCCCTCTCATGTACAATTGTATTTTGTGAATGAGGAGAGAGGAGGGTCGCATGCTAGAGTGAGCTCTTGTCATGCTAATTTGAAAGTCGGAGCCTTTGGATGTCAAAGCGCCGAGCGTCGGATCATGGTTGTTAAGGTACGAGAATATTTTTCACTTGGTTTGTTTTCAAATTGTTGGATTTTTTTTTTGAGTTGTAGTTGTGTGATGCTCTACCCAAATTAGGGTTTTAGTTGTTTGAGCTACAAGAGGCAGTTCTTCATTGTTTTGTTTTTTGTGGTGTATTGTCGAATATTTAAATTTTTCAAGTTGTGTTGTGCATTCAACAAAGTCAATTACCCCGACCAGGCACTCCTTAACGTCTCGTTATCGGGTTGTGAGTGAGGCTTGCTCTCAATCACCACTCGTGTAACACCGTGCTTTACTTGAATCTTTATATTGATAATACTCTTTTTCTCCATCCGTCCTCGCAGGTGGCACCCCTATGGGTGTTGCTCCGAGAGATACTACCCCCGTGGGTACACCAGATGTACAGGGGTCTCCTGGTTATGCCCAAGAGCACGGTTGTAGGTGGGAGAGGACATACCTTAGATATACCCTATAGGGGTATGGATACCTCATAGATGATAGGCTAGGAGCTGTGAACATGAATGATGAGGGGAGGAGGGTAAATACCTCGCATGAGAGAGTTGTGCAAATAAGTTTTTTGGCACAGGTCCATTGGAAGAATATACCCGAGGGGATCAAGGACTATCTAGTGGCATCCTTGCATGAGGAGTTTTCGATACCTACCATGACAGAGAGGTTTTCCACTGGGTGGATGATGGAGTGTATGTGTGTATACATATCACATAGACAATTGGATGCACACAAGGCACTCGAAAGTGGTGCATCAAAGCCTAAGTGACTAGATACAGATGATTGGTGGAGACTCAGGGAGGAGGCTACAGATTCTCTAGGGTATTGGCGACAATAGCTGGATACAGCAACAAGGGCACAATTGGAGACAGGGGTCGTCCATCATCTAGGGAGTGGCGGCTACAAGACTTATCTAGAGGACTTTGTAAGTTTTTCTTTTGTTCTTCTCACTTATTTGCAATATCACTTATACTGACAATTGTGTTTCTAATAGTTGTATTTTATTTCCTTTGTTGCAGCACTCCATTACAAACCACGATCCCATAGGCCTGGAGTCTCGATATGCAAAGAGACAAACTATCACTGCACTGATCGATAGACTATATGCATGAGGTGACCCAATAAGTCAACCATCTTTCTTGTCCATAGTTACTATTTTTTTAAAAATGCATTATGTATGGTGAACTGATGTATAGTTGTTCATTTTGCAGAGTCCATTCAATGCTCCTTTGCGTCGGACGAGCTTTCGAATGGCAAGGATCTATAGCTCATGCTTGGATTCGTGGAGCGCACACCTCTTTTTTTATGGTCCTGTGATTTATGCAAGCATCTTCCATGTACTATGTACTTATCATCCTTTGTACCTTGCCATAATTCCATGAGTTTTCATCAACGATCTTGTACTTATTCTATGTATCAGCCTTGTGGGTTCAAGTACATTTTGCGCTCATCTTGATGACCATTGCATACCTAACATGTAATTCATTTGTAGAATATTACATAGCACATGGTGCTATATGTGGCAGAGTAGCTTGCCACAACTTTTTATTTTCTCTATAACCGTCGCTATTAGCGTCGCAAATTTACTGCACGTGTCATTATTAGTATCACAATATGCATCGCAAATCGACAAGAATAGCAATGCATATAGCGACGGTTTTGTAGAGATGTTGATAACGACATGTTTAGCAATGATGGGGGATAAAAAATATTTATGAACATTTGTGTCTCTTTGAACGTCGGTATGAGGCATGTATCTTGTAGTGAAGACATTAGCATTGAGATTCTCCATGGAAGCATTACTTGCATTTGGGATTTTCACACTGCCAATAAAAGTCACCATTACATGTGAAACAATAGCAAGAAGAATCACACACAAAAGAAAAGAGAGAATGAACAAGGAAAAAGGAAAATGAATGGAGGAAATAGGAAAATAGAAGCTAATAATCCTGCAAAGAGCTGATTAGCCAAGGGGGAGAAAAGAGACGCAAGGAAGAGAGTGATAAAAGCCCATCCACTATAGATTCAAGTGAACGAGATACCGTAGAAAAGGACCATGTTGCCAAGAGAAGGTCTAAAAAGGAGCTAATTAAGTTGGAGGCAAAGATGTGAAAGCACACAACGGAGTTCAATAGAACTCTTGTGTTGTCATATCATGAAGTTAGAGGCAAAAAATAGATCAAACTCTTCCACAAAAAGTAGAGGAAATAATAATAGAGAGAGGTGAAGGCACCTCTAGTAAAGGCAAGGAAAAGATACGTGATGGCACCTAAAAAAGCACAAAAATAGTGCACAAAAATTTCCATGCATATATCATAATTTCATCTTTTGTAAAAGAAATAATATTCATTTTGTTGTAAAAGCACTAAAATACACCTTACCAATGAGGGGGCCACATCCACATCCATCATAAATAAATGGTATACACAAAAGTGTATATGCATGCATTTATAAAATGTTAGAAAAAATTGAAATGTAAAGGCTAAAGCCTTACTAATACAAATGTATAAAAAAAACAAAGAAATAATAAAAATATGAAGGGTTGTGTGTCTTTTGGTGAAAAGGTGGGGTGGAGTGCACGGTTGATTGTGTACCTCTTTCTCTCCTTTCTTCCAATATACACACATTCTCCTTTTGTATGGTGCCAATATTTCTATCTCCTCTCTCCTCTGTCTTTTGTGTAGAAATTCCTCTTTTCCATTTTGCTCTTTCTTTTGTGCATATGGTTGAAGCTATGGATGAAGATGACAAATTTTTTCATTATTATTAAGAGAGAGATTTATGGTTTCTTTTCAGTTTTGAGGTTAATGGCAGAACTATACACATAGATTTTGTGTGCTTTGTCCTTGTTTTTTTTTTTTGGTTTATGCCGTGGGAGGGCTGACCAAGGAATCCTCCAAGAGCTATCGGCATAAATATGAAATATACAAACTAAAATCATTGAGCTGGAGAATATAAAGACCATATGGAACATCACTACTAATTCACAAAGACAAATAGCACCCTATTGAGTCAACCTTCGGTCCACAAGAGCACAATTTGATATCCAAGTGTATTAAGAAAACTAAATACCCTAGAATTGTTATGTAAATAACTCTATCAAGATAAGATAGAAGCACTTTAGGGAGAGTAGGAGCTCTAAGTATGCTTACATTATATACAAGAGGCTTACAAAATATTTATAGTTCATACTATTAGCATAAATAAAATATCTCAAAGCATAATTGAAGGAGCGCAACCTAGCTTTAAAGTTCAATAACGAAGAGATAGAATAACTATGGAAGCAAGATAATCCACGTCATGATAGAGCTCACTATTCAGATAGAGCACAAGAAAATCAAGATAGCTCTCTACGTCAAAAAGTCCAAGAGAATTAGAAAGCCTAGGGATAGTTAAAAGCCCTCAGCATAGGGTTACAAAAATAGAGTATTGAGATAAGTTTGATTGTTAACATAACAAAAAATGACATAAAAAGACTTGTGGAGAGTCACTAACAAAGTTGACCAATGAATTAGAAAAATTATTATATTGACAGAGTTATCTTTAAACACATCTTGATGTTTACAAATATGAAATCACATAACAAAAGGAACTATATAGGAATGTCATTTAGATAGTTTTCACCTTGAGTACTAAGGATGTAGCTAAGTTAAAGACAGAATTGGGATAAGCTACTACTACAGCATTGAGTAATCCAAATTTGGACCAAGCATCTGAGCTTTTGACCCTAGTTCCAATGAGAGAAGTTCTCATATAGCATCTGACGAGTATAGGCTATGGAGATTAGGAGTTAGAAGCTATAGGACTTGATGAACCAGAATCCTCTAAGTGTATATAGTCTATATATCCAAGAGCCACATGAAATATCTTTTATGGTTTTATATAGTCCACAACCATAAAGCCATGTGAAATCATATCTTTCATGGAAAATTATATAGAATCATTGGGATTTGATGAGCCAAGAAAAAACATAAGTAACATGCCTCAGAACTCCTAGGAAGTGGAAAAAGTCACACCTCAAGTAAGGAGAATTTCACAATGATGATCCATGCATTGTGGGCCCACTTAGAAGATATTTGATCATCCTCTTGACTTTCTGGGATATCTAGAATAGTAGGAGGATCAAGAAGAGCTAGTGAGAAGATATCAAAAAAGAAGAGTAGATTTGGCTGTAGCTTTTGATATTAAGATCTCATATGAAGATAGGCTAGTGTAACATGCCCACCTATTGGCTATCTAAGCATGTTTAGTGGTCCATCAAGAAATGAATCTAAGTGATGCCGCCCGGCACTCCGATGGAATGTTCTGGGGTTTGTCACCTAGGGTTTCTTGAGTCCGCCTCGCAAACGGAACATTCATGGACGAACCCACTAGGATCGACCTAAAATTTGGGTTCCAAGTTGTCAAGGTCTCCTAACAACATTCTAGCGTCGGGTTTTGGACATCCTACTTTACGCAGAGATACCCAATCTGAAGCAGATCCATACCACACCTAGTTCAAAGAGAATGGAAAATGAGAGGGATGTGCCACTCAACCTCTCTGCCCGTAGGGCATAGTCCCATTCTAGTCCCCTAAAACGACATGAATCAGGTTCTAACTTAACAATACCTAAAGTCAACCATGCGATAAATCCTTGTGAGAAGCCTCCCAGTTCTCTGGGACCACCTTGGACCCGTCAGATCCGCTTCCCTTAATAGCTTTAGTTTTCTAATTAGGTCCTACCACATTTATGTGTGACATGTAAAATTAGCTTCATTAATTAATCCTTTTAGGGAACAGGGTTCATTCGCGTAATTTACAACACATACATGAAAACAAAACAAGCAGTCCTTTTGACAAACAAGTTCCTTAACTTATCTTCAAGTTAATCTTTGTCTCCTGCCTATACAGGAGAATTATGTATCCCTTCTGTCCAACAGAAGTACGTGGTCCAAATCACATGGCACCAAAATTTCCATCCTTTATCTAGAATAGGATCTTCCAATGTTTCGAGACGTTGGGCTCACGGGGATCTCCAACTCCATTCTAGACAAGCAAGGGGTGTCCAGAGCTCCACCTGACCCACAAGTGGTCTAGGAGTGAGATGCTATTTCTGTGGTTGGCCTTTTCACCACTCGACCATTGGTATGTGAATTGAGCACTGTCCTCTCAAGGTAATCCGGGTTCGATCTTGGAGATGATCCACCCGTGTAAAATATCCTTCCTTAATTAATCCATTGAGAAGGCAAGCACGATCAAGGCAATCAATGTAATAACAAGGAGTAAAATTTACCTAACATTCCCTCTTTTAGCCTAACATAAGTCCTATCATTACAATGCAAATTAATCAATCTAGCAAGAGCATTTATGCCTCTTCTCTAAGTGACAATTATCTTTTAGCCTTTCCCTACTATGTAACATTTTAACTTGGCTTTATCTTTCTTGCTCCTAAGGCGAGGAGTCACATGTCATTGATGTAAAGTTCACATAATCTCTCCCATGTATGTACCATTTACGAAACTTAAATAATATTGACCGAGGTAAAGATTAATCAAAGACTCATCGATACTCAATACTTTAGTGTTCCATATGTTGCTTATGCTATGCATGGATTCATCACATAGCAACTAGGTACAATTTAACTGCCTTTGATGCAAGCACTTCACAAACTTCATCTTTGAATATTTGAGATGTAATTTATCCTTTTTAGTGACCTATTCTAGCACCACAAGGTACAGAGCCTAACGTACCTCTTACGAATATTAAAACAAGCATCTATCAATTTGAAAATACATTACTTACGACTGGTACCGCAATTGGATTGACAATGATGCCTTCATCCGAAGCTTTGTTTTGCTGGTTGTAGGATTGTCATCCTCATGTGACATTCTTCGCTTGGAGGCCATCGTTTGCAAGTAGACTGAAGAGATTAAGAAGGAAAAATAGATTCGAGATGGGAGAGGGTAAGAGAAGATGGCTAAGTCAAGGATGGAGATAGAGGGAATTGTGCAACCCCTCAAGGTAACTCTTCTCTCTCTCTCTCTCTCTCTCTCTCTCTCTCTCTCTCTCTCTCTCTCTCAAGCTCTCTCACAATCTCTTGGAGTGGTATCCTTCTCACTACCTCTCTCTCGTAGCCTCTCGGGATCTCCTTATGCTCCCTTGTGCCTCCCCATGCCTCATATTTATAATGAATTCGAGAGGAGGGGATAAGGATGAGAACAAGAGTGGAGGGGCTCTTGGAAGACTCATTGATCTGGTGCTCAGATCATAAATGTGATTGTTGCAATGGCTCCAAAAGGGGTGTAAAACCTCAAGGAACTTAATTAGAAAGCTCTCAGTTCACTCCTTCTTCTTTCCTTTGTTCGAAGTGTTGTCTACTGCCTGTAGACTGCAATCGCGGTGCGCATGATTTCGCCAGTCACTTTTCTTTATTTTTCTTTTTATAAAATCTCCAAAACTAACTAAAACATCACTTGTCTTTTCTTTTTAATGACTTTCAGTTCTATCTTTTTAGGATAATATCTAAAATATACTAGTTTTTTTTCCCAAAAATCTAATATTTTTGGACCATCCAAACTATACACATTAATACTAGTGATTAATATGGCTCATGAGTCTTGTTCATGTTGTAGCTTTCGTGAAGGGTGGCTACGGTCCTTGTCAATCCAAGAAAAATATTGGATTTATGACTCTCAATTTTTAAATATATTTTTAATTAAATAAAAATTATTAGCTATTAATGTTAGGTAGTTTTTACCTTAGTTAGTCTTTGTTAGTAATCTTACTAACTTACTAACTGACTAACTAACTTTCGAATTAGCCAACTAACTTTTATTGCGTGGAAATATTACACCTAGATGCAACCTTCTCATTGTATTTGATGCATGAAAATAACAATTACGTCCACAATTAATCAAGATTCTAAAATACTTACCCATATAAGTTATTGGTGTCTATATGATAAAACTTTGCCAATGTACTCCCTTGTTCTTGATGGCCCTGTGTATGGCTCTTCATTCTAGTTTTTCACCCATTGTATGGTCCCCTTCTTTTGGCTAACCTATCATAATGTTTGCTTAGGCTTTAACCACTCTTCCTCATCTAGAGCCTCCAATCTTATGACCATTTCCACGGCCTCTTCTAGCTGGCTAGTTTGGATTAGGATTTTGAGGATAGGTTGGGCAATCAAGTCTTATGTATTCAATATTTTTGTATTGATAGCATTATTTATCACTTAGGCCTAAATAGTAGCATTATCCCATTCATTTTCTTGGCACTTGTTCCTTCCACAATTGCTATTCAATGGGTGGTTGCTCTAGCCATTCCAAGCTATCTCTTTCTCTATAAGATTGGCTTGCATGAGGGTATCATTGAGGTTATTGGATCCATTGATTCAATGTGGGTATCCAAGGGTGGATTTAGATATCCACGAAATTTGATCATGATTTATTGAGTTGCTATCATTAGCAATGTGTACTTGCAAGGGCTCACAAACTTTGAGTAGTACCCTTTCTAAGGTCAAGTTTAATTGACAAAAGGGTATAGAATTTGTTCATTTTGATGGATCCAAAGGATGGATGTAGGTATCATCCTTCCATTGCTTCATTGATTTGCTCCCAAGTTCAAGAAGCTTTAGTCACTACATTATCAAAACACCATTGTTTCTACCAAATCTTAGCTTCACCAATGAGATGAAGGAATTTAATCATGGATTTCCACCAAATTTTCACTTCACTAGTGAGAAGAAGGTGTGTAGTCATGGATTGATTTGCTACTACAATGATTTTGACTACCTTAAAATAGTCATCCATGGCTTTGATCCAAGATTTTGCATCTAATTCTACCTCAGATCATTCTTTTCTTGGAGCTCCTTACATGTGTTATCTATTCATGAGCCTTGGAGGTTTTGATTAATGCATAAGTTGATTGTTTTAGAGCTCAATTTGCTTAAATATATTAGATATTTCTCACTTATGCAACATAATAGTGGAAAAATAATTTTAATTCTTATTATATCAAGAAAGAGAAATATCTTATTACAATAGGTTTGTAATAATGGACTTCATGTAGTTGCATAATTACAAAGAGTAGGATGTTTCTCTATTATTTATAGAGCTCTATAAGTTGTAGGCAAGGGAGGCATCCCCTAATGGCATGTCCATTTCAATGATGTCTCTCGTGTACTACAATATTGTCAAGGGATATGATTAAGTGACTTAATCATATACCCAACATTGTAAGTTAACTATCTCCCTATCAATTGTTACAGTATCATTAGTCCTCTATCCTTTGAGCATGAAATAATGGACTAGCTTTAGTTCCTCCATCCATCATGTTCTCTTGAGATCTACTCTGAGGTTTCCAACATGATTTGTGTAAATTTCTATCAACATGATCCATAGAAGCAACAGACTAGCTTTGGTGCTTCAGTTCCTCTATAAATTATATTCTCTTGAGATCCACTTGGAGCTTTCCAACATGATCTATATTAATCGTGAAGAACTTATGAGATATTCTCCATGACATTTCACAAGATCATCCCAAATAGACTTCAGGATAGTGTGAGTTTGAAATATTCTTGAGAATCATCATCAAATAATATTCACAAAACTCAATCTCTAAGGATTGGTGTGTAGTTTGTGGTATATTGTTTAGTATACCATAAATTGGTTAATAACATGATTAATATCCTTCAATCGGATAATTCTCAGATGGTCTTACATTATGTTTTCCTATTGAGGTTCATTGTACTTGTAAAGTCTAGTTAACTTAAGTTCTTTGAGCCCTTTCAACATCTTAAGGTGGGTTTGCAAGCTTTCAAGAAGACCCACATTTAGATAGAAGTTAAAATCCACTCATCCCCATGTCACACTCCATCATAGCCTCTCTATAGACTAATGAAGGTCCAAAGGTGTGTATTTCCTAGGATATTCATAACATTCTCTCAAAATTCTAATACTCAACCCCATGTCACACTCCATCATAGCCTCTCTATAGACTAATGAAGGTCCAAAGGTGTGTATTTCCTAAGCAAAATTCTAATACAAGGTATCAATTAGTTGTATATATGATTTTGAAAATCAATGCATGTGATGTATCACATCACTTACTTGTCAATATAGCCACTTATTAAGCATAGGTGCATCTCACAATTCCTCACAAAATAATAAGGTTCCCCTTATTAATACAATATGGTTTGCAAAAATTTCTAACTTAAGGCTAAATTACAATTATTCAATGCATCAGTTCATAAATCTTCTCTTTATTGAATTGAGCAAGATCTACATCCTCATAAGTTGGTGGTTTTTCTCAAGTGTGATAAACAACATATCATTTGAGCACTTGAGCATAACCCCAACATCTAGTTCCAAACACAGGATTCATTGACATTATAGCCACCCTTTCCCTTGGTGCTATCTATAACACTTTTGCTTATAGACCTACAATGTTTCAAACACCAATTCATTGCCAAGTTCAAGTAGCATATCCTCATATGAAGCATATAGACATTATATACCAATTATCTTTACTACTTCCACTAGTGGATTATCCATATCTCATACTAGAGAAAAATTTCCTTACATGCATAAATTCCCATGTGCAACCAATAGCATAGCAAAAGATAACTCGTATACCACCTACCTCAGTTGGGTTGCAAAAATCTAGAGAAATGAGCATCTTCTCCCTAATCTCAAACATGGTTTTGTGGTATGAATATTCATCCACATCCAGGGCCACCTAATACATCAATGGGAAAATTAGTTAAGAAAGAAGTCTCTCTTTAGGGTGGTTAGGTGTTCTATACCTAAGCATTCCCTAATGATAATTCTAATGCAGTGCAAGTTGATCAAAATTTTTGTGAAGAAAATTGTGGACATATGCAACCAATTTATTGAAGTATCACACTCACTTCTTAGTAGAAAAAATACATTTTTAAAAACTTGAGTTAAAAAGAGATTCCTCAACGTATGGATAACTAAGTAGGTTGTCAAGCACTCAAGATGCTCTCTTGTCATAGGCATCATTTTTAAATAGTGCTTCGTATGGTAGTATCACTGAGTTAAAAACAAAATATAGAGATGGAGTTCACTTTCTTTAGGTCTAGCCCATAGACTGGCAGTTGTGAAATTTGTGCTTATCTGCATGGTGATTTATGCAACTACAATATTTAAGTTTTCATATTCCAATTGACACATTACAAAGAAGCTCAATAATAAGCTCATATGGTCTTTTGGATTATAGAAATAATGGCAAAAAAATGACATGGAACCCTATTGGGAGTCTTTTTTTGAAGCCCTTGATATTCCAATTGGCATAAGATAGAGTAGCTCATTGATACATTATTATGGTTCTCTAGATTTTAGAGATAGTGGAAAGCAACTCATAGAAGTTGATAATTGATCCCCAAGGAAGAGGACGCGGCCTTGGTTTGGAACCCTTGCAAAATGAGGGAGGACTAAGTTTTCCACATATGAGGAACTTATCTATTTACTCTCGTCAATTTCATCTCTTGATGTTTCAAATAGGTATTGTTGAAGGCATTCATGTGTCACTAAAGACATTGAGATTGGAAGATAAGATCTTTAATTTTTAGAGAAAAGTTAATACTAAAAACTCTATTCTTACTAAGGTCTTGGTGAATCCTTAACCAAATATAACTATAGATGGGAATTTATGGAAGGCTGGGAGTCTCTTCCCTTTTGCCAAGTGAACTAGTTATACTAGGGGACATTGAAAGATGGGAAACTTCTTTACTTCCTAAATGATGAGCCTTTTAAGGCATACAATTTTTATGCTCTTCAATTTAAAGACTACTTACTCATAGTAAAACTAACTAGCTAGAGGGTGTGTTTGAGAAGGGAGAAACATGGTTCGTGCTATTCCCTTGTTAAGTCTAGTAGCACTTCCATGTTTGTTGGGGTTAAAAGCATGCACTACCCATTGAGTTAGTGATTAAAATAAAGAAGACAACTTACTATAAACTACAACAATAAATGTATACCTAAATTTGTAGATACTTTTTGAATGGTAAATTTCCCAATGATACAATTCACACTTGGAAGATCATATTGAATAAGATTTTGATAACTACGACACCTAAACTTAATGCTATGCAAGATACATATCACTTTTCTAATAAAAATTGAATGTTAGATCTATCTTCCTCATCTTTTTTCACAATAAGGACTATGACCATTGCCACATCCAGCATTATTATGAAATTCATCTCCTCTACAAGAAATGCAATGCCTTAATGTAGAGAGAAGGCATTCATAATTGCATTTGAATGATATAGAACTTTCTTGGGGATGAAAGTACTATTAGCAACAATGATTTAATCAAAAGTGAAATATTGTGGGATCTCTCACCTTCAAGGTTGTTTTGACTACTCAATAACTCCTTCTACATGGAAGTAGAAATAATAGAAATTGTATAATTTTGGACAATTCCCTCATGTCATTTAACAATTTAATGCTCTTATCTTGAGGAAACTTCAAGGGGATTTTCATGCTTTTAAGGTTGCATATAGATTGGTTTATAGAGTAACATAATGCTAGTGTTTGCATTTGTGCTCTTAGAAGCGATTAAGTTGGCTAACTCACTTATATGGGATATATGTATTGAGAGCGGAGTTTTGAGCCCAGGATGTGCCTAAAATTTTCTAAAAAATCTGGAATTTAGGAGAAAAATATTTAACATCGAAGGCGGCGGTTGCAGTTGGGACGATTTTAAGCACCAAGTGAAAGACAGCTTTTAAAAGCCGCCCAAGCAACACTTGTAGATTTTTGATATTTTTTCCAATTGCCATGCAGGATGTTGGGAGCTGCCAGTCAATGCAAGATGCCAAGCCAGACACACAGGATTTTTCAGAGCTCGAAACGGAGCCCGGACGAGGAAGAGGCCACAAAATGGGCAAGATTTGAAAAGGTGGACCAAATTGAAGACCAAAGGGGGGGTGCCCTTTGGGGACTTTAACCACCACCCCCCCCCCCCCCCCCCCCCCCCCAAAATTGATGAAAAGAATCATGGAGAAAGCGTGAAGACATGGCGTGCAGATGGCGCCGGTTTTTGCGCCCTCATCCTCATGGATGATGATGTCAGGTTGAATGCAACCTATGCAACAGTCATTGGGGCTCAACTTTCTCCCTCTTGGCTGATCATATCACCAGTCTTCGCACGAGGAATAGTTGGCCGGATGAAGAGAACAAAATCTAGTCTTTCTCTCTCCTCCCTCTCTCTCTTCTCTATGGGCTATTCATGTGTACTCTCTTGAAGAAGGATCCGGGTGGAAGAATGAAGGAAGTGGTGATGGAGATTGATGGAGGTGCTGAAGATTGAAGTGCAACATTGGATTGAGAGCAATGGAGGCTTTGTCTGCTAGTTATCCATGCATTTAAGGCATCTCGGGTTACGTAAAAACACAGTATGACCATTTTTATGAAGAAAAATGAGGTTTTTTATAGTTTATGATGATGGATATGTTTTTATTGGATGAAAATTTCTTTGAGTGCTAATTGCACCATGAGTAATTGTTGTTTATCAAAAAATGTTGATTTTGCAATGATTTGCATGTGTTATTTAATTCCCGTAAACCCAAAATGCGGTTTTTAAGTGGTAAAATGGTAGTTTTTCCATTTCGGGTGGGTAAAAAGTGTTCCCATGGGGGAAAAATGGAAGATAAATTGAATGTTAATATGTTAAAGTGATTGGGATAAGAAAACTCAAAAATTAGTATATTTTGTTGCCAAATAAATCAAAAAAATGGGAAAAATAAGGGAAAAAATATAAAATGACTCACAAAAATAAGGAAAAATATAATGATTGTGGATGTATGGTAGTGGCAAAGCATGAGGTTTCGCCTTAATTTTCCCTATCTCCTTGTCAAAGTTGGTGATTTATTGCTTTTTATACATCAAAACATGACAAAATGAACCTCTACACCTATGCAATGAAAGCAATACCTAAACGTAGGGGGTTGGGATGTTTGAATGATGTGATTTGCGTGTTGATTGTTGCTGATTTTCTGATGCATCTCATGACGTAGGGTTTGGTATATTTTAATTAAGAGGATAGTAGCACGAGTGTTGTCTCAGTGCTATCCTTGCATTGCCGCAACGGGGTAGTAAATGCATGATAAAGCCTGGTTGTGCACCACATGTGTTTCTGATTTAAAATTATGTTTGAGAAATTTAGGATCATTCACTTTTGCATGTGCATGACAATCATGGTGTCAGAATAAAAGACTAGATGCATAGCACCTATTTTCAATGACAATGACCTATGCTTGAGTGTGGAAAGGAATCCTAAGCTGTAGGATAGACGTTCGTTTCTTGGGGAAGTATCTAGTAAGGACACATGGTATCTCCTGGAGTACTTTTAAAATGAAAGAGTGGAGCTTGTTTGTTTGTTCTATATGTTGAGCAGCGCATCAAGGGGCTAATCCCTACGATGTAGGAGAGCTGTAGTGAGGCCGCGGTGATTCCACTGAGAGGTTGCCTCCCATGTATGTGATTGTCGTGGTATTTATTGCCAATGTGTATGGGTTCTCCCTCTAGGGGGTTTATAGAAAGAGAAACGTTGGAGTACAAAACTAAAAAACTAGATACGCATAGATTAGGCTTTAGTCCTTTAGCAGTAGATAGACGCTTCTAGCCTACGAGGCCGTGAGGGTGTGTTTGTCTATTATGAGCATGAGGTCCAGCTAGTGCCATAGCCAATACCGGCCCATTTTAGGTTCCATCAGTGGTGCATCTACCGGGAGCCGTCGACAAGTGGTGGTTCTCGAATCTAGGATTGTTAGGGACTAAAAAGTTGGTTTATGTCCTCTGACAAGGACCGTCAAGCCGAAATACAAAAAACAGAACGTGCTGAGAGGGGTAGATAGCGGTTGGAGATTGTAAGTCGTTATTCTCCTCAAAGGAGTAGCCCGATACGCATAAAAAGTAGCGGTCTTAGTAACCCAACTGCTGCACAGAGTCCTTTAGGTGCAAGAGGAAGTGCAAGTTCTTCCTCTCTTCCACAAAGTCAACCCACTTCAAGTGGGGGTGTGATTCCATCAGTTCAAACTCTGATTGTTAATCCGATTGTCGTCATGGCACAACCCATTGCAATTCCTGCAGAGACGCGGATCTGCCAGCTTTAGGAGTGCCTTTGCCCATTTTTAATGGGTTAGTCGAAGAATATGCAGAGTTTCACATTTGTGAATTCCAAAGATTAATGTTTAATTACTACATCCAAGATGAGGGACATCTTATGATCTTTAACATGACATTAAAAGGAAGGGCTGCAGTATGGTATCATAGCATAGAGACTGGAACCATCACTACAATCAACCAATTTTATGTAGCTTTCCCAGAAGAATATGCCCCTGAAAGAGGTGGCCATTACTGGTTGTGTGTTTTGAATGTAACACACCAAGACCACCATGAGAATATGAAAGCCTATGCCAAGAAGCTTAAGGAAGTGTTTCGTAAGTTACAAACTTACATTCCTATTCCGCCGGCTGCCCAATTGCAATACTTCTTGCATGGATTAGATTTCAATATTCAGGTACAATTGAGCAGTGTGGCTTTGGCTGATATAGACACCGCCATCACGCGAGCAGAAGGAGTAGAGTCACGATTACAAACGGCCTACTCCTCTCAAATAAATCTTAATGCGGGTCTAGTACCTAAAGGCAATTTACCATTGATAAATGGAAGTCAAGGGATGCCTATGAATAACCCTAATGGGAGAGGAAGCATGGTTCAAAATGTACCTTTGCTACCAACTCCTCCCAGTGTGACTATGCCTATGGCTAGTCAGTTGGCTCCACCAAATGTTGGAGGCCAAGCTTCAAACCCTAATGTTGTTCCTGTGAGTCAACAACCAATGCCCAATCAAATTGTTAGGCCAATGGAACGATGGATAGATGATCAAGGCTATGAGTTGAGTGCCTCTAATGTCCTTGGCGAAGTTAAGGATATGATGAAGCACTACACTGACATGATTTCTGAACAATATTGGCAAATAGCTGTTGACATCAATTTCTTGAAGAAGCAGCAGAATCTGATAGGGAGTCCCTCAAGATTCAGTTGTAAGTGGTGTGGTGGACAACATTTCCCTAGAAACTGTCCAAATGTTAAATGTGACATTTGTGGGAAGTCGGGCCACTTAGCCGCTACCTGTTGGAGTAAGATTAGTTCCCTCCAACAAGGGAGTAAATAGCCCGGTCCAGTTAATCATAGAGTGCAAGGCAGTAACCTCCAGCAAAATGATGGACCAAGACAAAAATTGCAAAGGCGAAAGACCACTATAGAGGAGTTGCCACAAGGCAATGGAGTCAGCCTTATCGAGGATGTACGCGTCAATGGCGCTGAAACCTCTAACCTATGAGCCGTGACAAGAGGCCAAAAGGCTAAAGAGGGTGATAAAGATAATGCAAAACCGGTCGAGGGAAACCCTAAGCAAGGGGATAAGGGGACGCAAGTCCTGAATCCTAGCGTGGAAGGTGGACCTCTAAGGCCTGTTGACAAAAAAGTTGATCCTAAGAAGGATGAGGAAGTGCCAAGAAAGAAGGCAAGAGCTTTAAAAAAAGCACCAAAGCTGGTCCCGAGACCAAAAGAAAGCATGGTTTGGCGAGAAAAGAGAGCTTTGGCTACCTATCATGATTTTGATTTAGCAAGTTCTCTTTGCGAAGGAAAACTAGATGTAAACCTCTTATAGTTGATTAAATTATCCCCAGGAGTACGCAAGGAATTCAAGAAGATCCTGCGTACTAGGTATATTGTAGAACCTTTGGGCATAGCACGAGTAGGGGAGGATTGGTTTGATCATGCTAAAAAGAATTGCCCTAGGGTTCCATCATACATGGATGGAATACTAGTGGAGCATTCTATCGTAGACACTGGGTCCTCCGTCAATATCATGAGTTCAGAGTTGATGGAGAGGTTGGGTCTAGGCATCCAAAAAGATAGCTCAACCCTTCTTAGAATGGCTGATGATAGCCTAAGGCAACCAGAAGGTTGCGTTACTAAAGTCCATGTCACAGTTGCAAGTGTAGAATGCTTCTTGGACTTTAGGGTGATAAGATTTGCAGGACGTCCTAGCTATCGAGTCTTGCTAGGTAGGCCTTGGATCTTACGAACAGACTCCCAAGTCGATATACCTGCCGGTCGAGTGGTTCTAGGTAGAGGTGCTAATCGAGTGATAGTCGATGCTTACCCTAAGTCTCCTCAGAGTGAGAGAACTCCTTTATTCTCTACTGAATTAGAGATAGCAGATGATCCATCTGGTAGTGAGACATCATCCAATGATGAATCTAAAGAGGGGTCCACTATAGAGGATATTTATTAGATAACTCTAAATGAGCTGATAGAGCCGCAAGATAGGATAAGAGACGCGGATGTGATTGAGTTGGACCTTCGCATGCCGAATGATTCGTGGCCAATTAAATTAGGTTCCATGCTTAGTTCAGCAGAAAGGGAGGACTATGTGTCCTTGATTCAAGAATTCCGCGATATCTTTGCTTGGAGTTATGATGAGCTGAGAGGCATTCCTCCCAGCCTAGTTGTTCATACTATTCCTGTAAAAGAAGGCAGTCGTCCTATGCGTCAGAAAGTAAGGCATATGCCTTTTGAACTGAGGGACAGGATGTTTGAAGAGTTACAGAAGTTAAGGAAAGCTGGTTTAATTTTCCCTGTACAACACACAGAATGGTGTTCACTAGTTGTCATCAGGAAGAAGAAAAACAACCAGATCCGACTATGTGTAGATTTTAGAGAGCTGAATAAGCAGACGGTTAAGGATTACTACCCGTTGCCATTTATTGACCAGATTTTGGATCAATTAGCGGGTAGGGAAATATATTCGTTTATGGATTGCTTTGCAGGATACAACCGGATGGCAATTGCAAAAGAGGACAAGTTGAAAATAACTTTCATTACTGTCTTTGGTACTTTTACGTACCATGTGATGGCCTTTGGATTGTGCAATGCACCCGGATCATGGCAATGAACAGCAGACAAGACCTTTGGTGACATCTCCCCAGATGAGTTGAAAGTATTTATTGATGACCTGGGGGCAGCCACTGTAAGGAAAAGGATGTTGATTATCTTAAGAAAGTGCTTTGAGCACTGCAAATAATTTTGTATCACTCTTAACCCACGGAAGTGTGTCTTTGGAGTGCCTTATGGGCTATTGCTAGGCCATGTGGTCAGTTTAGTAGAGATCGCAAAACTGACCCTGAAAAGATAGAGGTTATAGTCGCTATGAGTCCACCACGCACTCCGAAAGAGGTACATAGCTTTCTGTCATCGATAGGGTACTATCGAAGGTTTATAAATGCCTTAGCAGAAAGGACGTTTCCATTAACGAACTTATTATCCTTTAGCTGTCTATTTGTATTGAGCGACCCTTGTAAGGTAGCTTTTGAGGATGTGAAACAGGAGCTAGTAAAAGCACCAGTTTTAAAAGCACCTAAAAGAGGCAAGGTATTTCATATATTTTCAGCACAGCCACCATGCATATTATCAGCTGTTTAGCCCAAATCAGAGAGGAAAAATGGTATCATCCGATAGCTTTTGCTAGTCAAAAATTGGGCATATCAGAAATTAACTACACCTACAAGGAGAAGTTGTGCCTTGCGATGGTCTTTACGACAAAAAAATTCAGGCACTACATCCTCTATGAGAAGGTAGTTTTCTATACGAAGGCGGAAGGGCTTAGATTGCTTATGAACAAGCTGCAACCGCCTGATCGTTTGGCAAAGTGGTTAATCACTTTGCAGGAGTTCGATTATGAGATTAAGAGTAAGCCACCGAGGTTGCAGGGGATTGTGGAATGCCTTGTGGATTTCGGGGAGCCGAAAGAGACTTTGGCTGAAGGGAGTGATGTTGAAGAAATGTTTAAAATTGATACAGCTTCTATCCCATCTTGGTATGCTGCTATCACGCATTATCTATCAACAGGAGAGACTAGAGCTGGTTTATCAAAATCGGAAAAGAGGAAAATCAAACAACAGGCTTTGAAGTTTTCTTTGATCACAGG
This sequence comes from Lygodium microphyllum, assembly GCF_053477565.2. Lineage (NCBI taxonomy): Eukaryota > Viridiplantae > Streptophyta > Polypodiopsida > Schizaeales > Lygodiaceae > Lygodium > Lygodium microphyllum. The sequence continues at coordinate 156,830,850 of NC_141140.1, read as the reverse complement.
AACACTATATCGGTAGGGTATTGATGATATCTATCGCCGATGTGTGATGCCTAACGAGGTTCCTTTTGTCTTGGAAGAGTGCCATGACTCTGCGTGTGGAGGGCACTTCGCTGGACGGTTGATGGTACAGAAAGCTTTAAGAGCTGGATATTGGTGGCCATCCATCTTCCAAGATCCCTTTGAGTATGTTAAGAGATGTGATACCTATCAAAGACATGACAGCAAAGAGAATAGGAAACGCCCACTTATGCCTATTATGGCTATCCTTTCATTTGAGAAGTGGGGTATTGACTTTGTGGGTCCTATCACCCCGTCATCTACTACTCAGAAGAGGTACATTATAGTAGCAACTGATTATTTTACAAAATGGTCAGAAGCGCAGGCGACGAGGCAGGACAATGAAAAATAGACTGCAAGTTTCCTTTTAGAGCAGATTATATGCCGTTTCGGTCTACCGAAGAAACTAGTGTCGGATCGTGGAACCCACTTTTTGAATAAAGTGATCAAAAGCCACTGAAGCTTGGCAAATCAAGCATAATAAAATGACCCCCTATAATCCGCAAGCCAACGGGCAAGTCGAAAGTACTAATAAGCAGCTTATGGGTATCTTGTCTAAAATAGTCTCGGAGAAGAAATGAGACTAGGACAGGAAGTTGTATATGGCAGTATGGGCGTACAATACAATGTTCAAGCGAGCTACCGGCCATACTCCATTTAATTAGTTTATGGGGAAGAGTGTGTGTTACCCCTCGAAATCGAGTTGCCAACCATATAGTTTGCAATTAACCACTCTTTGGGAGATGAGGATTCACTCTTTGAACATTTCACGACAATAGCCCACCTAGATGAGCTGAAATTGCAAAGCTTATTACACCAAGAGGTGGCTAAACGTCAGATGAAGTAGTTGCACGACCTTAAAGCAAAGAAGTATACCTTTAAAAAAGGGCAATTAGTTTTGTACTATGATGTGCATAGGGAGGTGTTTCCAGGGAAGTTGAAACCTAGATGGGATGGTCCCTACAAGATTGTTAGGATAGGGAAAAATAGGTCTACAGCTCTACTAACTAATTTGCAGGGAGTAGAATTTAAAAATAAGGTTAATCTTAATAAGATTAAACCTTATTATTTCTAAGTATGCTAATACGAAAAATGCATTGCAGGTCCATGCTGGGGCTGATTTGAGACCTGAAAAAGAGCTTAAAGTTGGTTGATGGGGCAGTTGATTCCTTATTTGGAGCACCCATATCTGGAGTAGAGATACCATCAGGGGGAACTCATCTGGTGGAGAAAAGGATACAAAGTGATTGAGCAAGTAGACGGAACCTTTGTATGGGAGATCAAAGTCTTCTGCCATCACTGCTTACAAGTGTTGACAAGTATCCCTGTTGAGTTTAATGAAGAAGGTGGGATGGCGCCGTCAGTTCATCCTCTAAACATGTTAAATTTTGACTATCATACTTACGAATAGAGGAGTTCGTGATGGCAGGCTGTGTAAACCCATTGTGGACGTACACATTATACTTTCACGGAGCGTCTAGGGGCCCTAATAAAAAAGGGAGTGTTGGAGTAGTAATCCAAGATCCCCGACGTAGAGTTACGATGAAGTTAGCTGCTTATCTCGGGGTAGGATTCACTAATAATATGGTGGAGTATAAAGCCTTGATTATGGGACTGCATATTGCCAAGCAAGGTGGTATTCGGCAGTTGTTAGTAAAAGGGGATTCCCATTTGATTTTGAATCAGCTAGATGGGACATACACAGTGCGGAATCCCATCCTTTATATGTATCATCGAACTACCATGACCCTACTTGAGGAGTTTGAGAGCGTGTCTCTTCAGCTGATTCCACGTCACTGGAATCAGTTTGCGGATTCACTAGCAAATCTTGCTTATGAAGAAGACCTTTTCTTCAACTGTGGTCCTAGTTTGGATATTGCTATCAATAATGAGACAGGACCCGGTCGCTTGTGGGGAATGTTATCATAGCATGCAATATATGGCAGGCGATGGTTGATATGGGTGATGCAAAGAGTAGCCGAGACCAATCTGCCATTGTTATCTTGGACCCATAGGTTGATTAAAAAACATGTTATGCGTACGCCTCTTGCTATATATGCAGGAGGGATGGGTCATAATCTTATGCATTTAGTTTAGGGCTGCGAGCCCTATTTTCCTCCTTGGAAGGGAGCATATTATTGTATATCTGTACTATTTCGCGGAGGGATGTGTAGGTGCTATTATGCTTTATTTCGTTAGGCCAAGAGGGCCAATTTTGCAAGGTTTGAAATGTGTTATTTCATTACGCCAAGAGGGCCGATCCGTTTTTTGTAGAGAAAGAATTCATTTCATTAGGCCAAGAGGGCCAGTTGTCTGTTTAGTACAGGTGCGGTTAATGGTTTCTTGTTTTAGTTCTATGCTAGACAGGTTTAAAGAAGAGCTTGGAAGGAGCCTTTGTTAGGCGGAAGTTTCTCGTGGTCCTATCCAGGTGATATCTCTCCTTTACGAGTAACGTGTTTTTATATTATATGTGTCTGTGTACTTGTAGTGGATTTTCTTTTCTTATTGGGGACCGACATCCAAGGCATGAAGTCCCAGGTTTAGGTTAGGCATGTCTGAGGGAGGTCTGAGTAGTCGTTGCCTCCTGTAAAGACATTGCCAGGCATTGAAAGACCTATTTTAGAAGGCAATTCTAGTGACCCTGTTCTGCTAGCCTACTAGGCAACCGTTCTAGGAGTTCTTGTTAGTTGTGAGGCAGTTAGAGAGGCCTGCCAAAGAACAATGATGATAGAGAGGAAAAAACTCTGAATATCTCAAAAGACAATAAATATATACAAAGGTGTGTAAAAAGGGGTTCTAACCCCTATAAAAATAGAAAAGAAATAGAAAGGAAAATTTATAAGCAATTGCTCATCGCCTTGCGAAGGCCTGGTAGGTTCCTGGGGACGAATCAGGCCGATGCCTTGTCTTCCTAGGGGTGGCGTCTCACTAGAAAAGAAGAAAGTCAAGAAGGTTGGAGCCAAAATAAAAGTGAGCGTCAGAAAAGGATTAAGTGTCACCTCGCGAGGGCTTGGTAGGTTCTTGGGTGCCGAGACAGGACCTGAGGCCGATGCCCTATTCTTCTTGGGTCACTATGCTCAGCTCCCTCCTTTTTACACGCCCAAGTATGGAAAAATAAAAACCTAAAAGAAGAAATGTGCTAAAAGAGAATACTTCTTGATCAGGCTATAGGAGTCCTCGCCTAGTAGGAGCTCCTGGTTGTGTTATCCTTAGTTAGGTAGGTAGTTCAGACCACCACTTGGGGCGACTTCTTTTATAGTTCTTTTTAGTTTGGCCGTGTTGGAGCAGTCGGTTAGTGACTAGCTTGGGATCTTCTATCAGATTATACTAGGCCTACTCCTTGTGGATTTCATGCCTTGGTTTTGTCAAGGGGTAGGGTGAGCATTGTGCTGTGTCTTAGTATGTGTCTATTTTGTATCAGCTTGATGCTTCCTTTGGTTGTTTTGTGCAGATTTGTTGTGGGATTCGACGAGCTGAGTCCCCCTATCTCGTAGTCGCCAATGAGAGCGAAGTTTTGAGCCCGGGATGTGCCTAAAATTTGCCAAAAAATCCAGAATTTAGGGGAAAATTTTTAACATCGAAAGCGGCGGTTGCAGTTGGGACGATTTTAAGCACCAAGTGAAAGACGGCTTTTAAAAGGCGCCCAAGCGACACTTGTGGATTTTTGATAATTTTTTCGACTGCCGTGCGGGATGTTGGAAGCTGACACTCAGTGCGAGGTGCCGAGCCGGACACGCAGGATTTTTCAGAGCTCGAAGAAATGGAGCCCGGACGAGAAAGAGGCCACAAAATGGGCAAGATTTGAAAAGGTAGACCAAATTGAAGACCAAAGGGGGCATGCCCTTTGGGGACTTTACCCCCCCCCCCCCCCCCCCCCCCCTCCCCCCCGGAAAAATTGATGAAAAGAATCGTGGAGAAAACGTGAAGACATGGTGTGCAGATAGTGCCGATTTTTACGCCCTCATCCTCATGGATGATGATGTTAGGCTGAATGCAACCTATGCAATAATCATTGGGGCTCAACTTCTCCCTCTTGGTTGATCATATCGTCGTTCTTCATGCTAGGAATGGCTGTCCGGATGAAGAGAACAGAATCTAGTCTTTCTCTCTCCTCCTTCTCTCTCTTCTTTATGGGTTGTTCATGTGTACTCTCTTGAAGAAGGATCCGGGTGAAAGAATGAAGGAAGTGGTAATGGAGATTGATGGAGGTGCTGAAGATTGAAGTGCAGCATTGGATTGAGAGCAATGGAGGCTCCGTCTGCCGGTTATCCATGCATTTAAGGCATCTCGAGTTACGTAAAAACACGGTATGATAATTTTTATGAAGAAAAATGAGGTTTTTTTATAGTTTATGATGATAATTATATTTTTATTGGATGAAAACTTGTTTGAGTGCTAATTGCACCATGAGTAATTACTTTTTATCAAAAAATGTTGATTTTGCAATGATTTACATGTGTTATTTAATTCCCGTAAACCCAAAATGCGGTTTTTAAGTGGTAAAATTGTAGTTTTTCCATTTCGGGTGGGTAAAAAGTGTTCCCATGGGAAAAAAATGGAAGGTAAATTGAATGTTAGTATGCTAAAGTGATTGGGATAAGAAAAATCAGAAATTAGTATATTTTATTGCCAAATAAATCAAAAAAATGAAAAAAATAAGGAGAAAAATATAAAAATGACTCACAAAAATAAGAAAAAATATAATGATTGTTTGTGGATGTATGGTAGTAGCAAAGCATGAGTTTTGGCCTCAGTTTGCCCTATCTCCTTGTCAAAGTTGGTGATTTATTGCTTTTTATACATCAAAACATGACAAAATGAACCTCTACACCTATGCAACGAAAGCAATACCTAAACGTAGGGGGTTGGAATGTTTAAATGGTGTGATTTGCATGCTGATTGTTGCTGATTTTTTAATGCATCTCATGACGTAGGGTTTGGTGTATTTTAATTAAGAGGATAGTAGCACGAGTGTTGTCTCGGTGCTATCCTTGCATCGCCGCAACGGGGTAGTAAATGCATGATAAAGCCTGGTTGTGCACCACATGTGTTTCTGATTTAAAATTATATTTGAGAAATTTAGGATCATTCACTTTTGCATGTGCATGACAATCATGGTGTCAGAGTAAAAGACTAGATGCATAGCACCTATTTTCAATGACAATGACCTACGCTTGAGTGTGGAAAGGAATCCTAAGCTGTAGGATAGATGTTCGTTTCTTGGGGAAGTATCTAGTAAGGACACATGGTATCTCCTGGAGTACTTTTAAAATGAAAGAGTGGAGCTTGTTTGTTTGTTCTATATGTTGAGCAGCGCATCAAGGGGCTTATCCTTACGATGTAGGAGAGCTGTAGTGAGGCTGCGGTGATTCCACCGAGAGGTTGCCTCCCATGTATGTGATTGTCGTGGTATTTATTGCCAATGTGTATGGGTTCTCCCTCTAGGGGGTTTATAGAAAGAGAAACGTTGGACTACAAAACTAAAAAACTAGATACGCATAGATTAGGCTTTAGTCCTTTAGCAGTAGATAGACGCTCCTGGCCCACGAGGCCGTGAGGGTGTGTTTGTCTATTATGAGCATGAGGTTCGGGTAGTGCCATAGCTAGTGCTGGCCCATTTTAGGTCCCATCATGTATCACCTCTTTCTTGACCAATATAAACAAATGAATTCATAATTTTGAATCTAAGAAAAGTAAATCTAAAAGGAGATTGAAAATTCTCTACAATAGTGATAGCAAATATTTTCTAAGCAATGGGCTTTTAGCTTACATGTATACAAAGGAGGAAAACTAGGAATGCTTGTGTGTGCTTATGTTGGTGACATGTGTTTGAGAGGGTGTGTGAGAGGGTGATGGTTGTATTAGCGTGTGCAACAACACACATATGTGTAACATGCATGCATATGTACACATGTATATATCAATATCTCACATACTAATACACCCTTTTTTATCATTACAAAAAAATTACATGAGAGGAGCTACCATGTTGTCTATAGGAAGCATATTATGGTAAAAGATACATACTTTTGTGCTTGGTTTAGGGAATGTTAGTAAGGATTGACACCCATTATTGGCCACGTATATTGACCCATCTTCATGCACACAAGTCTCACTTAGATCTAAATTCATGATTCAACTAGTTAAACATCTATTTTATCTATTATTTAGAGGTTTTTCTTGGGGATGTTGATCTAACCAAAACCTGAGTCTATATGGCACAAGGAGTAAAAGTTTGGTATTCAAGAAATAAAGAGAGTTTTTCGTGAAGTATGAGTAGGGGTTATAATCATTCATTCTCTCTCTCTCTCTCTCTCTCTTTTTAAATTGAGCATAGGACATGATCATGAAAATGGAAAAGTCAACTCTTTGAAAAATGTATGCAGCTCTCTCTCTCTCTCTTCCTTTTTCCAAGAGAGTTTTTTTTTTAAATTACACATATAACATGATGGAATATGTACACGCAATGTGTATACTTTGAAAACATCCAAAAATGCACATACACACTATACAAAAAGGGTTGAATTCTTTTCTTATTGAACATAAGGAATGAGATAATATTTTAAATGGTTAAATATGTTTATGCAATGTATACATACTCTAAACCACATACAAATGCATATAGACTATAAAGATACGTGAATATATATACATGCATATGCATGTATATATGTGCAAACACATGCACACATATATACACACATGTTAGCATATATACATATATGCTCATACACATAGGGATATACAAGTGAGAAAAATGTGTGTGTGTGTGTCTGAGAGAGAGAGAGAGAGAGAGAGAGAGAGAGAGAGAGAGAGAGAGAGAGAGAGAGAGAGAGAGAGAGAGAGAGAGAGAGAGAGAGAGAATGAATACATACTTATAAAACACGCACTTATAAACGTGTGCACATCCACACAAAAATATATATTTTATTTAACACACACATGTACATACATATACACATATATATACATGTGTGCACACACATAGAGCATTAAAAAAACAAAAAGAGACAAAAATGATGAGAGCGAGAATACACATTTATGAGACCACATAAATAGACTTACACGTATGAAACACAAATATAACATACATACATGTATACACATATTATATACACACAAATACATACAAGCATAGAGAGAGAGAGAGAGAGAGAGAATGAATACATACTTATAAAACACGCACTTATAAACGTGCGCACATCCACACAAAAATATATATTTTATTTAACACACACATGCACATACATATACACATATATATACATGTGTGCACACACATAGAGCATTAAAAAAACAAAAAGAGACAAAAATGATGAGAGCGAGAAGACACATTTATGAGACCACATAAATAGACTTACACGTATGAAACACAAATATAACATACATACATGTATACACATATTATATACACACAAATACATACAAGCATATAGACACACACAAAGAGAGAGAGAGAGAGAGAGAGAGAGAGAGAGAGAGAGAGAGAGAGAGAGAGAGAGAGAGAGAGAGAGAGAGAGAGAGAGAGAGAGAGAGAGAGAGAGAGAGAGAGAGAGAGAGAGAGAGAGAGAGAGAGAGAGAGACTAAGTCTAGGTATACTGTATTGAAAGATAGCTCCACCAACAAATTGGCACATTAGTTTTATGGGCCCTACAAGATTGCAGCTTCCTTCTATTACTAAGATCCTTAAATGGATTGGTCACTTGGCATATAGGTTGCAGCTTCCTTCTATTACTAGGATCCATAATGTTTTTCATATGAGTCAATTAAAACCTTTCATTGGCTCACAAGTAGACTTACCTAGAGGAGTTTCCACCAATGGATGAAGAGGGAATCATCTAGTATATCCATGAGGTGATCATTGGCATGTGAGTCAATTAAAACCTTTCATTGGCTCATGAGTGGACTATCTAGAGGAGTTGCCACCAATGGATAAAGAGGCAATTATCTAGTATATCCACGAGGTGATCATTGGAGAGTGGCAAAAGAAGCTTTATAGTAGATCCATAGTGGAACATCTAATCAAATGGAGAGGATTACCTTCAAAAGAGGATTCTTGGAAACCAATATCTATAATGGAGAAGTTTTTGTATCTCAAAGAGGCACTTTTGGCTAAAGAATAGATATATGTGGTCCCATGTTTCACTGCAAATAGCCCTTAGATAGCTTGTTATTTTAAAACAGATTTTATCCTAATTAATTTTTAGAGATTCACTTACCTATATGGACTAAAAGTGCATATCATGAGCTTTCTTCTTACATTTAGCACAATCAAATTGGATAAGTCCATCAAAAGTTTTATCTCAGTTTTACTAGAGTATGAATTGGTGTAGACAACATGTTGTTCATTGTTTGCAAATGGATTATTATGAAGATATTGTGTCCAAGACTTCACCTTTATGGTTTATCATGGATTTTCATATGGTCAATTGGATCTTTTCCTTCAATTCCAATTGGTTTTATGAAGTTTCTTTTAGATCATCCCTAATTTTATATTCATTGGAATAGAGCAGTACTATGTCATTCTTACTTGGTAACTCTTTGTAATATGCTCTTCTTTTGTTTTTAAGGGAAAAAACTCTTAGGTGAGGATGGATTGTATTGAAGGAAAAATAGAAATTTAATTTTAGTGAGAGAATAATACTCTAGGCACACTAGCATAAGTATAAGATGTAAGAGGATTATTGTTTTGATCATTCATACAAGTAATACAAATCATGTTCATCTTTAATCTTCTTCCTTAGCACCTATGGCTTCCTCTCCTTTCCCTTTAGTCTTCATATCTTTCTCTCTTCTCATCTAGACTTTCTCTCTCTTCTACAAACTTTCTATCTCCTTGCTACCTCCTTTACATAGGTGAGTGACTCATCTATTCAATAACATTTTAGTGAGATAAGAAATGCAAAAGATAAATATAAAAAAAGTCGTCATGTGACTCATAAGAGAATTAACTCAATTTGATTGTTATCTTTGTTCAATTTTATCCCCATTGGCACAAAGGTCGCATACATAATGCAATCACCTTAATAGAAAAAATGGCCTTTGATCTTTTGTTCCATTTTGCTCACCGGCATATGCATATGAATGTATATTAAAAAAGAAATTTCTCAAAAATTTAGGATGGAATTGAATGGAGGTAATTTTGTAAATTACAATGATTAAATGTTTCTATCTTTTTATATTGGTGTGGAATCCAAATATACTTAGAAAGGTGGGATTTGTTCAATGACAGTTTGGAAGTGGAGTTGACTACTTTGAAAAAAGCCCTCATTATGTGGAGGTAGTACACATGGAGGAGTATTGCTTGGTTGGTGGACCATGGATGCCTTATAAAGGGGCCTCTCACTTGGTGGAGCCACGCATGTAAATGCATCTTCACAAAGCTCTATCGATTCATTACTTGGAGTAGGCTCAAAGTCTAGGAGGCTTGCATACTCTTGTAGTAAATGCAACATATAGTCATAGACATGGTTCATGTCAAGTTCCCTTTTCATGAAGCTACTACCTCTCTCCCCCATATGTTGGGCCTGTGTGTTTTTGAAACAACAAATATATTAGTGCCATTCAATGTGAATCAAAAACATCTCATCCATAAGAAACCAAACTTCTTTATTCCATAACAAACTAGTACTATCTTATAGATTTATTCATTACAAACATCCTTACGTGCTTGAGTAGGAATGTCTAGATGTTTAGATTTTATATCTCATGTACACTAACATTCAATCATGAAAGAACTCATGAGACTAATGGATACATCATACTATACTTTTCCAACCACAAACGTTTGCTTAGCATGCAAATATCTACGTTCAACAAAAGAGTTTGAGATAAATGTACGAACCCATCTAATTTTAAATACCAAGGATCTACATATCAACGTGTAGTTTACAGCCAATGAGACTATCCCAAAGAGCATATTAGATCACATATGTCCAATTGAAGCTTATGTATGCATGTTTAGGGGACGTAGGTATATCCATAGAGAGAGGTTTGTAAATTTTTGGAGCATCGAGGGGTTTGAGTGAGTGATTGACTAACTCACTAGCTATATGTGTGTGTATGCAAGTTTGCTTGAATGCATGCATGCATGCATGTGTCTCAAGATGGCAGATCTAACATGTTTTTAGAGTATGAAAGGGGATGAGTAGTTGTGGGCCAATCTTGTGTACCCATCATTTAAAGCATGTAAAGATTGCAAGACTAGGAATCAAGTCCTTAATAGGGCAAAAAGTTGTTATAGGAACCTCCATTAATGAAGTAGCCTCATCAAGGGATAATATAGTACTTCATGAGCATTAGTATATAAAAGCTGAGGTGCAAACACAAAATGACATTGGTCGAGTATTTTTCTTACAAGTAAGAAAAATCTTTAAATTTTCATATTCTATGAAATCTAAGGCCATAGGGGCAAAGGATGAGGGGTTATGTTTGTGCCTAGGTGCACAATAACTCCTTTGATCTTGCAGCTCAAATTTAGGTTCATCTCTTTTACCTTTCCTTTATAGAAGATATCTCAATGATATATGTGTCCAAGTATTGTAGTGTATTTACATAAAATAGGCATTTCACCAAATGTATGTGTGCATGCATGCTATATGTGCATGTGCACATGGACACACATGTGTGCATATGCACGTGCTAGTAAAATTGTCATTGTTACTTACTAGATCCAATTGAGTGGAAGAAAGTCAAGGTTCTTTGCAATTATATCCACACTAATGGTGTACCCAATTGATGGACTTCCAAACTTCACCCTCCTTTTTCAACTATGTGTTATGGTAAAAAATAATCCAAATAATCATATATGTCATCGCAAGTAGACTTGACTATGACGCCATTATTAACCATCATTTTGCTTCATTCAAGTTTGCAAATATGTACATATGCATTGATCCTTTCAAAATTTAGTGGTTTTTTAAAGGCTTTTTTTTACTTCATATAAGAATATAAATACCTACATATATATCGACCTTTTCAATTATTGACATATAAATTTGCATTTCAACATGAACCCATGATGTTGGAGAAGATGATTTACCTCAAGTGTGTGATTATTACCCCATTCAACTGCATATCTAATAGCATGGCAAAGGTTGGACCGTTTTATGGGCCAATAATGATCCCCAGGGACTAGTCCACGACCAAAGAACTCCTCATACACAGGCTCCACCAACAACACTGGAGAATCGCAAGCCAAGATGTACTTGAGGCTTACTGACCAGCCTATGCCCTCCACATAAACCTTATACCTGCTCACTTACATTAAATTGCCAAGTTTAGTCAAGTATTGCTCAAGTAACAAACCCAACAAAAGTACAATTTACTTTGATGTGTTTTTTGAAAACCTGTGCTTGCATTGATTTGCTAATTTAGAGTTGCGAAATTTTTGTTTCGTCTCCTTATGCCAATCCTGCACATAGGCAATCACATTGGAAAATACATTAGGTCAAAGGGGCCAATAAGTTTACACTCTCTAAAAGCAACACACCCCCTACCCCAATAGCACAATGATTTCCTAAAACATATATATGGTTTTAAATCGCTTCAAGGTACAACCCATGTTTTTAAGATTTGAATGTAATGGTTGACCTTTTAGCCAAATAGTCTCATAAACAATCTTTTTGTTTGGAAGTAATTACTAGAAAAGTTATGATATTATAATTATTCAAAAAGTTATGGTATTTTGAGAGAGAGAGAGAGAGAGAGGGAGGGAGGGAGGGAGGGAGGGAGGGAGGGAGGGAGGGAGGGAGGGAGGGAGAGAGAGAGAGAGAGAGAGAGAGAGAGAGAGAGAGAGAGAGAGAGAGAGAGAGAGCTCAAAGAACTTGGGATAAAGGCTCATAAAATTAAAAGGTCAAAAATGGAGGATCAAGTACAATAGGAGCTTTGAGACCATGACAATGAAAGGACAATAGTCTTGATTCTTTTTCTAATTTAAAAATAGTAAGTAATATAGTTTACCAAAATTCTTGCTTAAGACTCGCAATCCTCTTTCCCCCAAAAAAACACAACGGCCTTAACAAGCCAATACTAGTGCAATATCTTCTAGCTTTAGCTTCATGTACTCACATTAGGCACATTTATAGGATTTTGCATATATTTTGTTATGGACAACATTACCATTCTTTCCATGTAAGAATGCCTCAAAAGACTTCAAAGCTACCACTGCTTAAGCTAGACATTTTAATTAAGACAAAAAATAAGAGGGGGTACAAAATGATACCCTCATCATACTCAATTATTCAGTAAGTCCTTTTTCCTATCTTTCACTCATTACCTCATGCTCTCTCTCTCTCTCTCTCTCTCTCTCTCTCTCTCTCTCTCTCTCTCTCTCTCTCTCTCTCTCTCTCTCTCTCTCTCCATATATATGGTCTCCTAAATAGATCTCTTTTTGCACTTAGTTTCTTTACTCTGCTTGGAAAACATGAGAGTCTCCTAAGTTTTAGATGTATCTAATGCTCTCTCATAAACTTTTTATAATCACACACACACACACACTCTCTCTCTCTCTAGCAATACAAGTGTTTCTTTGTAACACTTTCACCTTTCTTTTTCTCTAAGCATGATGGTAGCTACCATTCTTTGTCATACACCCAACATTTATGACTTTCAAATACCTAATAAACATTTGTAAGATCATAGATTAAAAAGTAGCTTCCATGAATCTTACTTTGCATAAACTTTACATTTTACATAATGTTAATTTATCCTAATAGCCACTTTTTAAATTAAGTATCAGCCACGCATATTGATTTGCACATATTAACAAAATACATTTTTGGTGACAATACACTTCTTTCAAAGAGGCATATACTTGTTGCCTTTCTCAAGAAAAGTAAATAGATAAAAGCACATTGATATCCACAAAAGGATCACTCCTTTTCTCTTTAAAATATTGTGGGTGGTCATCATGTGACATGAAAAGACAATTTATGGACATATCTTGTAAAGTAGTTTACTAAAAGTAATCTTATTGATGGTGACACAAACATGTTACATAACTCCTACTTTTTACAATTACTTGCAACAACATTTAGCCATGGTTGAGCTCCTATTCATTTTCCCTTTTCTTTAAGTATCTAGTTTAAAGAACAAAAAGAGAAAGCTCTAATTTGATTGGATATTCACCTAATTGCTCCCAAAGTTGTCTCTTGTTTGACGAGTAGTTTGCCTTGGATGTTGTCTAATAACCTTTTGCCAAGGTATGTCAAAACCTCTCTCTCTCTCTCTCTCTCTCTCTCAAGGGTATAATAACCTTTAAAGGATAGTTCATCCTTCACAGGATGATAGAAATAGATTTTCATTTTAAAATAAGAAAAAGATTTGAGATGAAAATTATGCCATCATCAAAGTAGTGCCAATGGTTTTGGTGGCTTTATAATTGGCAAAAATCTTTTTAATAAAAATTTTCAATTGGCCATCAAATTCTCTCTCTCTCTCTCTCTCTCTCTCTCTCTCCAAATTCCTTGAAAATAGTATTTGAAAGGAAAATATTTATAACTCCCCAATTTCAAGGGTGATATTGGATGTTATTCTTTAGAGACTACTACTTGTTAACATACATAATAAAACTAATATATTTTAAACCCTCGAGTCAATCTAAAAACAATATATTCTCAATTTAACCTAGGCACAATCTAGTCATAACCAATGTTCACAATAAGGGGGGGAAGGGAAAGGCAACCCTATATTATGCTTTAAAGATGAAAATCTAAACATACTTTTCATTGCACAACTTAGGAAGGGAACCCTTGATATTTTCTCCAATGTAACCCTTATTTTGAAGGGTAGACTTTTTTACATCTTTCTTTTGTTTTTAAAGGGGGGGGGGGGGGGGGGGGTTTAAGTGTTCAAATGAAAACAAGGTATAATGTAAAATGAAATGCAAAACTTTTCAAAAAAAACTTCAAAAAGAAAGCCCATCTTAAAGATGATGTTGGAATGTTAGCCCTTTTTTTTTGTGAACCAAGGCAAACTGGACTAAGTGAATGGGCGCCTAATTAGTCTCAGCTCGATAGTGACTATCAAGTTTATTTGGATCAGTAGGAACTGGACTAAGTGAATGGGCACCTAATTAGTCTCAACTCGACAGTGACTATCAAGTTTATTTGGATCAATAGGAACTCGACTCTTTTTGGCAACAAGGGTCGTCCCGTTGATAAATGTATTGGCTACTTGGTAGTGGAGATATTGTCTATCCTTAAGATAGCCAAGTCAAAGAATTGAGTGTTTTAAGGTGTTTCTTAGGAAGCTTGGATTGATGGTATAATACCATGGTGCATCATTAATGCTGTCATTTTTTAAACTTTTGATTTATCAATGCACAACCGCATTACTTTTTAAAGAATGATAAGTATGTATAACTCGATAAAAATGCCTGTAAAATTCAAAAGTTAAAAGAAGAAGGTATAAAACCTTGAACTCCACTAGAGAAGTGTAGTACCTGAGCGAAGATTTCTGAGGCATTGCCGTGGCACTTGAGGAGGTCCATGCGGACGCCATCGCCCATGAACACGTTCCCTTTCCAGAAGGCCGTGGGCCGCCTCCTCTTCCATGGCGTCCTGCGAGCGCCTTCCTCTATGCTTTGCCTCTCCACCTCCCATGGCTGGATGCTTATCTCTGGCCTGCCGCCATGGCCAACAACACACAGGGCTCGCATGAGGCTTCCTCATGAGTCTCTCCAACATGAAATATGCAGTGCAAACATTCCATGGAATATCGCTCTGCACTCTTCGTTATCACATATGAATTATAAGAAACCTGTCGTCCACGATACAGATGAAGAATAATAGAATCCCTTAACTCTGTCAGTGAAGTCAAGTATTTACACCCGTAAAGTTTTGACGAATTCCTATCCCTGACTCATGGTTCTCAAGGATAATTATATCTTTTAGTATTAGTGTTCCACCTATGTTTGCCTATAAATCTGTTGTGTTTCGACAAATAGAATGGTATTCGCTACAAAGACATTTATAATCAGACAATTGGGAGGAGCAATGATCTCAGCAATTATGCAGCATCCACCAAGCTTAACCACAGCATTTGCTGTTGCACAAGCAGTTTGTCATTTCACCATTGCAGAAAAGCCTATGCTGCTCCTATCTGGTATAGGTATCAAACATCATGAGCTCCTGCAAGGGGCAATATGCCTAAGTCTGTGTTGTTCCTGCAAGGGGTAACATACAAATACTATTGGCGGCAATGGTGGGGAATACACAGCATGCGTGTGGTCCCTTCCACCACCCGAACAAGCTAGATATGTGGTAGCTGCTCCCTGGCAGACGCCCATCTTGCAGCCGAGTCCTCCGAGTTTGTGAAATGAGAAGTAATGTGCGGGAAAATGTGTGAACTTCTGCTATATTTTAATTGGGGCTGGGTAAAGTTCATGTGTTATGTTTTGTATAACCAAGTTAACTGTTCATTACTTTGGCAGCTTATACAGGCCCTGGGTTTGGATCCTTGAATGTCCAACATTATTCATACCAGTGGCAACAGCAGGGTGGCATTTATGTTAAGCATCCAGTTCTAATGAAATGAAATTCAATTTGATTAGAGTATTAGGCAGATTCTGAAGCTTTAGCAGATGAATCCTACTGCAACTTGATCACCGTTTAGAAGTAGCTTACCATCCCCAAAAGGACCAGTCTGGGAAGGGGATGTCAAGGTGCTGGGCTGTGGTGCAGTAACGGAAGACAGGTGGAGGGAGGAGGCCATCCTCATCAACATCATCATGATCATGAAGAGGGAAATCTTTCTTGCTGACAGCAGGCTTGTCTCCACACCCGAACACGAGCTCAACATCCGGGACACGCCCTCTGTGGAACTTGAGGAGCTGCATAAGTCCCCATAGGCTGAAAATGGCCCTTGTCTGGAAGCAATTCCCATAGGGCTCTACATACAGCCTCCCCTTCTTCACCACCACTCTGAAGGAGGCCCCATACTCCACGCCCTTTGCAGCCCTCTCCAGCAACACTCTCGTTATCTTCTTCTTCTTCTTGCCCCCTTTCCATGGCTGCAGGTCCTTGTGTATCCACCGGAAATAGTCCGGGCATGCAGCCGATGATGTGGAATTACTCGGTCCTGATGCATCAGAGGCTCCACTGTCACCCTTGGGCGCATCTGCCGCCACTGCAGCCCTGCACGTCGACACCGTGCATTGATTCTTAGCCCGTGGCTCCCACGCAGCTACTATTGCCCAGACTTTCTCTGAAATATGCCATGGAGGGGCTGGTGGAGGCGCTGATGGAGAGCCTGTGATCTTCCCATACCATGTGGCGTATATCTGGAAGTACTGCAAAATCCAGGAACATTGAAGCTTAATCAACACCCTTGTCGCATTTATGTTACCATACCAAGTGCTGTGTACTCTCTCCAAGAACTGCAAATCCAAGCACTGATTCTTAATCACTACCCAAAGACCTTAATGTTGCATATCAGGGCTCTTGACATATCATGCACCATGAGAGCTCGATCAATTATAAGAAAGGGAAACAACACGTCGTGGATTACAACTGTTAACTCATCATACCATCCTGAGGGACTGCAAGTATACCCAAAGGTAAATAAACCTTCGTGGATTAGGGCTCTTAATTTAGCATACCACCTGCTCTAATTGTCGCATTCAGATTCCAGTAAATCGGCTATTAATTAGATCAGAGGAGATCACAAAATCAAGCCCTGGACACTAGCTTTCTTTCTGGTTTCACACTGCATCTTAATGCGGAGGGGCTTAATTCATGCATCTCGCGAGGGACTGCAAATTCCATCACAGTGAATCTGAATTACACCCAAAAGGGGACAAAAGCTTGACAAATGAAGACACTTAAAAGGAACGGAGATCCTTAAACTTATGTCTAATGGGGAGAGGAAGATGAGAAGGCCTCGTACCTGATTGGAGGTTGTGGCAAGGAGGGATGATCCCAGGAGGAGAAGGAAGACGACGATGATTGAGCTGATGGCCCAGCAAGAAAGGCTGCGTTTAGGCATGAAAGCCATGGATGGACAGTACGATGGAGAGGGCCGGTGATGGAGGTTGATCCCTGCTGGCAGAGTCATATTGCATAGCTTTCTGTGAACGGCCTCAGATTCAGTCCGCGCGTCCTCGATTGTGATGTCGAAAGACACAGAGAAAAGAAGAAGAGGGCAGCTGGAAGAGCACTGCCTCGATTACCCACAACAGCAGCAACAAAGAAGAAGAAGACGAAGAAGAAGAAAAAGACGATGAAAGACTCAGTCAGCCGATCAGAAATTGTATGTATATCGCCCACTAATGTGTTGTTATATAGGAGATGAGAATCGATTCTTTTCCATATTCAAAGGGACCGTGAAATCATGATTGCGCAACTTTCCCGCAAACCAGGCCCGCCCACCTTCTCCTGAGCCCTGAGTCCTGAGTCCTGAGTGCTCTCCCTCCTTCCTTTGCCTCTTTTACACGGAAATTTTCAACGGAAAATGGCATTGGCCTCTGCATGAAGAGACCCACGATCATGTCTCCTTGCCACCTCTTTCTTCCGGTGTCATCGCCATCCATCCATGATAGTCTTTTGCCACACCCACAAGGCATAACACCCCGGTGATTTGCAGAATTTTCACTCATCCAATGAATCGGCAAAGAAGCTAGATTCCGAAATTCCTTCAATTCTGTCACTTGAAGGTTCTCGTGCTTGTTACTTTACCACAATTGAATAGTTCGTGATCCCTAGGCCTACCGTAATTGTTCCATTTCAATCACCTTAGTTAACAAGGCTTTTTCTTTTCTATATGCATTGCTTCAACAAGCACCCCTCAATTCCTTCCACTTTCGAGTTTTCGTCATGCAATCATACATCGTCCAATAAAGTTGCAGCAATGTCGAGTTTTATTGTGGTATACGAGGGCCACAAGGGTCTAATACGACAAATAGTTAGTGGTGAGATGGTCATGATATGCATCATGTGGACACAGGTTCAAAGCACGCATTACATCTGGTGCACTTCTTTAAGGAGCATTCTTTGCTAGTCCGTCGTCTAGAGATCCTAAGATTGAACATTTGCCATTGATTAGTCACACACAAGCTAAAGCATCGCTTAGAAGCAATAAAAGGCATGCAAGATTTTTGTAACTGAAGTAGAGACACCAGAATCTCCAGCATTAACAAATACACAGAAAGAGTTCTGAGAATCATGTAAGCATTGCTGAGATAGATAAATGGACAACCTTCATTAGACTCTAGATCCACAACATGCTTCATGGACAAGAAATTTGCAGAGCAACATGGTATACAAACTTCTAAGGAATGTAAAGCCAATATGTGCAAACGTAATTGTTTGTCGACCTCTTGCTTCAAGAGATGTCAGGTATGAGACTCAACCCATGAAAGTTAGCCTAAGGAGTCTTGCATCAAATATAGCCTTCAACATCATCCATCGCCTAAATGGTCACATTGTTATTGAGCTACCATCGCTAGAATTACATTACCTTGATATTAATTGGAGGTCTAGAAAGATTGAACCAAAGCCAATGCAAAATAATAAAAGTAAGAATTATTGACCAATTTACATTGGGGCAAAGGTGTTCATGCATTGGCTCTAGCAAAAGTTGATGGAAATGAGATTCTAAATAAGTGTCTAGGACTTTAAATTAGGAGCTTGTCTCATAAGGAAAACTTATTACACATTGACTATGAGTATGAGGAAGATGTGAATCACGGGTTTGTTGAATCGGCTACAAAAGATTAAGTTGAGAGAAAATATTTGACGCAAGCAACAAGGTAGTTAGGTAGTAGAACACCTATATATTGGGAAAATTGTATCCATACCTCACCCTGTCAAGCTATTAGATCCTAAACCTCAAGGCTTATCGAAAGCTACAAGTGCACAATGACAATTGTAGTAGATTGGCATGAGCTACTTCCTATCATCTCGAAGGTAAATAATAGAGAACTTAACCTGATTGTCCTTTGACAATGGTAGATGAAAACATATATTCTTCATTGAGCAGCTATACAAGTACTTATACACTTGGTTTTGATGCTTGGCATTGATCCTTCCACTCTTGGCATTCGATTTAAGTGCTAAGCTTCAGTTTTGGATTGTTAAAATAGTCCACATGCTATCATAAGACAGGGCATCACCCTTTTTTATGCTTCTATGGTCAGCTTTGTTGGTCTTATGATGCCCAGTTATGCTAGACTGATGTCTACATGTAGAGGAATGCTATGTTTGTGTTATGGGTTGGATTTGGAGATGATTTTGGTACTAAAATAGCTTGGTTTGACAGTGTATTCAATGTTGTATACAGCATGACTAAATCTCTTTTAACTGGGATTTTATATGCCTACTATTGCTCTTGGCTATGATTCAGGTGTTGTATATGTACTATATTGATGTGTATCATTGATGCTAATGCACATGTATATCATATGCCCATGATTTGAGGTGGCTTTGAGCTCGATTTGAGACTTGATTTACTCTATTTTGATAGTGAATTTACTGCTATAATAACTAGGGCTAAAGTCTGTTTGGTCAATGTTAGTGTATGATCTACCTATTGCTTACGAGTGCTTCCTAGGTGATTCATTTGACCATACAAATATATACGAAGGTTGGGAAATGCTTTGTTTTGGTTTTGGAATGCTTTTGAGCAATGATTAAGCTCTGTTTTGTTCTACACTAATTGGCATTGGACTATAGTGGGAATTCTTTGTGAGAGTTTATGCCTATTGTGTATGCTTGACATCTAGGCTTCTTGATTTGATGTTTATGTGAGAAATGGATGCTACTTGGAATGTCTATGTTTGACTAACATTTGGGGCTTCATTTGTGATTGCATTTGAGCATTTTGGAGATCTTGGACACTCTATTTGGTTGCTAGCTACTCGACTTTGGAAGCTTCAGTGCTTTATGCTTTACATGCTTAAGCTACTTTGGGATTTATGCTTCGAATGTATCCTACTTGGATCTAGAATGTCTGATGATATGTACTTAATGTATTTGAGCAGTGCTTGCTCCATCTACATCTAACTTTCCTTCCAGTGGGAGATTTTAGCCTATTTGGATGTACATAGAGCTTTTACTTTGCAGTTGAGCTTGAGATCATGAGACATTGACATGTATCTTCTCTCTTTGTGCTTCATGTATGAAGTTCATGCTTAGTGGGCTGATATGACACTACTCTTGGTGGGCAGGAACCTATCTCTATCATGCTATTGTCAATTATATATGCATCTTGAATGGCTTTCTATTGAGCTTTACTTACATTGCTATGTGCTTGTGCTGGGTCTCTTTTGTTACCCCAAGACTTGTTACATGCATGACTTTTATGTCTATGAGATGTATCTTGTCTGACACCCTGCTTGCTTGGTTGACAGTTCTTGGTGCCCATTGCTCTTTTTCACTCATAGCTGATGTATTTGCTTCTTGGCAGTTGTACCTAGCCATGTATCAGTGATAGCTCTACTTTTGGCTTCTTTTACCTACTACTATGATTTATTACAACAAGCTATAAATTGCAAATTGTGAGCATTTACTGAGGGAAATCATTATTGTTTGATACCCTTTTGGTCATATTTGGTGGACATATTGTCATTTTAGTAGTTTCTTTTATTCTCAGCTTGTTTTGGCAGTGGTTTTGGCATGTTTAGTGCTAATTATAGTAGCTTGTTTTTTGCTTAGTCAGCCTCTATTTGACTCATTATGGGTGGTCATCTCAAAGATATAGCTTTGTTTAACATTGCCAAGTTGGATGGCACCAAGTATGGCTATTGGAAGTCTCAAATATGGCAGGTTTTGGTGCAAAAATTACAAATTAAGTCACTAAGAAACAAGGGTATTAAACAACACAAGAACATGGATGCTGATGAGACTGGGCTGATTTAGATGCACTATGCAAGTCCACTATCATTTTATCACTCTCTGAAGAGGTCCATAATAATGTTTTTGAATATGAAGATCAGAGTGCATGGAATCTATGGGAAAAGATTCAAGAACTTTACGCAAAGAAGAGCCCTACTTTGCAAATGTATTGGCTTAAATAGTTGATGGATCTCCGTATGCAGGAAGGGACCCCATTGTTTGCTCACTTTTAGCTAGTCTCATTCTATCATGAAGAATCTGCTTCAACAAGGTATTGAGTTTCAAGATAATCTGCATCCTTTGTTTTTGCTTGACACTTTAACCGAGTCTTGAAATGTATTTCACACTGCAATTTGTACCAAAAAACTTGATGGGGTGAAATTGAAAGTTGTAGAGAGTGCTCTTTTGACTGAAGAAATTAATAGGAAAAACAATGATGCTTCCTGCAACTCACATGCTTTATCCATTAGAGGTGGTAGAAGTGGCAAGAAAGATAATGATCATCATGGAAAGGATTCTCAAATGTCATGGTCTAAGTCACATGGATGCAACAAGTCCTGTGGGCATAAGTCTGATCTTACATACCATTATTGTTGGAAAGCACAACATATACAACTACAATGCCATAAGATGCACGATGAGAAGCACAAAGAAAAGGGGAAAGAGAAAGTGCAAGAGAAATCCAATGATCGCAGTATTATAAATGCAAAGTCTAATGTAAAGATTGAGGAGATAAATGTCATGCAGGCCTAAGGAGTACGATGGTAACTATATATTAGCAGCCTCTCATGTGATGCGTGTCAGCTGATCGAGGCTCATGAAATGCATACATAGTCGGTCATACATACTAGCAGGAGAATAGTATGAGCTTGATATTCTAACAAGGAGCAGCTGCATACAATGGAGGAGGAGAAGGTAATTTCTTCCACTTTATCATCAAGGGAAGAAGTAGTCCACTATGAACCTATCTCGAGAGCTATCCCTATCCTTAAGGAGCAGGAAGAATCATCTTCGGATGATGAAGAAAAAGTTCACCGACCTAACATCATCCCACCATAAAAGCCATTGCCGCATTGGGTGAAGCAAACCTATGACCACACAATAATCCTATGCCTACATCTATTGAAGAGAAGGCAGACGGACCAATGAGGTCTCAAAGAATAGAGAAGAAAAGGAGGGCTCAGTCCATAGAAGTATGTACATTGGATTTTTATTAAAAAATTCAAGAATTTTTTGAGTAGGAAGACGTTGGTTTACTCAAGAAGGCTGAAGCGCAAGTAGAGACAAAATACAAGACAGTGGATAAAAAAGTCAAGCCTGTATGACTGGTAGACTAGGAATTCGCATAAAAAGTCTAGTATTCGAGGCATGGATGAGCCTTTGGCTATACTTGTGTATTAAAATGTATATGGATCCATGCCATGTTAGTCATTAGGGGGTGTAAAGTACTTTGTCACATTTATTGATGATTATTCACATAAGGTTTGGGCTTATCACATAAAGTAGAATTTTGACTCTCTTGGCCATCTTTCAGTATTGGCTTGCTCTCATAGACAATCAATCTGCAGATTGGCTAAAATGCCTAAGGATAGATAATGGGGGTGATTAGTCTCATGTGCCTTCGACAAGTTTCGTGACGAGCAAGGTATTAAGCGTCAATTGACCACCCCTTACACCCCTCTCCCCCCTAGAATGGTATGGTAGGTTGAGTGCATGAATAGGACTATCTAGGAGAGGGTCCATAGTATCCTTAGCCAGGTAGGCTTACCACAATATTTTTGGGTTGAGGCAATCTCTACTGTCATGTATCTCATTAATAGGTCAACTTGCAATGGTATTGAATTCCAAGTTGTAGAGGGGGTACGGACAGGAAGGCCTCCCTCATATGCTCATTTCCGTGCCTTTAAATGTGAGGCCTTCTACCATGTGCCCAAGGACCAATACAATAAGCTGGATTCGAAAAGTGTGAAATGCATTTTCCTTGGCTATGCAGATGTAGGTGAGATGGGTTACCGTCTTTGGGATTCGTAGGCGCAAAAAAGTCATCCGTAATCATGATGTAGTCTTCCATGAATACAAGATGCATAGGCAACCTAAGAAAGTGATTGAGATATGCACGGTTATCTTTCAGGAGGAGCCCCCTACTCCCACACAGCCAGCTAGACAGTTCGCCCCATCAGCCGATGCTCATGGCCAGGATGTTAGACAGGATCACCACAAGATATAGGCCTTATACCGACGTTTAAAGCCACGAAAATGCAAATAATAAAAATTTCCCCCGTTGTCACAAAAAGTGTCGTTATTGGTGACGCCATAGAACAGTCGGTATCACCGTCATTATCAGCGTCGATATTGGCGTCGATATCAGTGTCGCATTTTACCGATGCCAATACCGACGTTGATAGTGACGGTTTGCGACGTAAATAACGATGCGAGCAGTAAAATTTGCAACGCTAATAGTGACAGTAACAGGGAAAAAAAATTGTGGCAGGGCAGCAAGCTGCCCTGCCACATATAGCACTGTGTGCTTTATTAGAGCCATACAAAATAGTTTCTGCACTGTGTGCAATGCGCTTGCAAACAAAAACAATGTATACTGAAATCATAACACTGATACATGATCACATAATAAGTGATTGGTACAATCATGACAAGATATCACTAATACATAGAAAATGTCTATATAGATCAGGCGACTCAAAAATAAAGGTGTGTGAGCTCCAAGGATCCAAGGGTGAGCTACGCATCCTCGTTCCCCGAAAGCTCGTCCCGCTGCAAAGGAGCATCGAACGGACTTTGCAGAAAAGGAAACAACACATTAGTCCACCATACAATAATGCATTCAAATATCTCATGGTAACTATAAACAAGAAAGATGAGTGACTTACAAGGCCGCCGCGTCTATACAATCGGTCGATTAATGTATTGAGACCGTGCCTCTCTGCATATCGAGTCTCAAGGCTGGTCGGATTGCGATTTGTAATGGAGTGCTACAAAGAAAACAAAATGCTAACTCTTAGAAACATGATTGTCAGTACAAAGAATATTTCAAAAAAACAAACAAGCAAAACAAAAGAAAAACTTACAAAGTCCTCCAAATTTGTCCAGTGGCCGCCACTCCCAAGATGATGGACCACTCCGGCCTCGAGTCGTGCCCTCACCGTCTCATGCTGCTGACTCCAACAACCTGGAGAATGTGTAGCCTCCTTCCTCAGTCAGCGCCAGTCGTCTGCATCTAACCACTCGGGCTTTGTAGCCCCACTCTTGATTGCCTTGCGTGCGTTGGATCATCTGTGTGACATGTATGCACACATGCAATCCATCATCCATCTCGTAGACAATCTATTATTGAGGCTTGAACCGAAAACTCCTCGTGCAAGGATGCTACTATGTAGTCCTTGCTCCCCTCCGGTATGTTCTTCAAATGATCTAAGACGTTGTGCCAAAAAACTTGTTGACACAACTCTCTCATGCGAGCCATCACCCTCCTCCCCTCATCATTCATGATGATGGCTCCTGACCTACCATCGACTAGATATCCATATCCCCCTAGAGTTTGCCTAAGATGGGTCCTCTCCCATCTGCGTCCACGCTCCTGGGTATATCCAGGAGACCCCTGTGCATCCGGTGTACCGACTGGGGTACTGACCAGAGTAAAAGCCGGAGTAACTGGAGTAGACGTACCCACAAGTGTGACAAATCCCTGAGGTGACACAACTCCAGCTGAACGATGAGACGGAGACACCGCGTCCGTGCCTCCACAGTATCCACCTGAGCCTGAGCCACGCTCCCTAAAAGGGCCACGAGAGCGAGGAATCACACCTATATCTCGTGTCGACTGTGGGCTCACTGTCTCTGTATCTCTGCAGCATCCCCCTGACCCCGAAGCACTCCCTCCCTCTGGCCCAAGTCTGGAGCATCGAGCTCGTCTGCTCGAAGCTGAAGTATCCGATCGAGCTGAAATAGATCTAGCAGAGCGCCCTGACAAAGACCGAGACAGCTCCTGGTCTGCCATATCTCTGAATCTCATGATCTGATTTTGAGATATGTGTGTGAAGATATCCTATAACTCCTCATCGCTCATCCCTTGACTCATCTTGAAAATGTCACCTGTACAGATAAAAAATGATATTAGAATAATCAATTTAAATCATACAAAGTACAGTAATATAAATCCTTTTTTAAAAAATATCACTTAAAATGCATATCTTATGTACCCTTCTAAGCGATTGGTCAACGAATTGAGTAAGTGGATGCTCCAAGTATGAAATATCCTATGGTCCCATATTAATCTCTTGACACAACTCCGCATACACTGGAAGGTCGATAGACATGTCACCAAAAAAGAATGAGTCCACCTCGTTCTCAAAGAATTCTTGGACTCCTGTATTTCCATCATTGTTAGCCGATGTTGGCTCCAAGCTTTCGACGGCCTCCACCCCTTGCAATATCGACCCCTCTATTTGCATATTATCTTCATCTATGCTCGGAACATTGCTTTGATCATATACTCTCTCACTTCGGGGAGTTGAAGTTATAACATACCACCATCGAGGTTGTCGGGGGTTTGGATAGAAGATTACCTGTTTAGAAACACGTACAAGAGAGTTCAAACCATTGTGATATAAATCATGTCATAATACAATAAGCAAACAAATGAGTCCATTCACCTATGCACAATGGACCGACAACACAAAGGTGTCGCGCAAATCCATCCATTTTTTTTCGAAATCTATTTCGAGAAATCCAGATGGACCTCGTCGAACTGTTGCTCCAACAACTCCAAGTACCACTTTGAACCACTGCACATCGAATAGTATCATGGAGAAGCTACAGTAATCCACCGTAACAATACTTTGCAAGTTCCCAAAATACTCCATCTCATCCACAGCCGTGTTTGGATCCATTGCTCGTCGTCGGCTCTCTTTCTCGAACCTTGCCATGATACCACAGTCCATTGTGGAGCGCATTTTGTCAATACGCTCCACGCGAAAATGCCGTCCGCGTGACCACACTGCATTGTGTATTTTGTACTGTACATTGAAATACTCAAATTAGATGTCGCATATAAAATTTAGATACGACAGATTCTAAACCCCTCATCACCTTTGGACTACATCCCCTCGAGAATTCCCACTCCTCCATTGAGACCTTTGTCCCTTCGCGAGACGCTGTAGTCAAAGCTCCATGCAACCATCGCGTTGACATGAACAGTGGCATCTCCTCCATGCCTTCAGGATATCAAAAAAGTCGATGACGTGTACTACGTCAGAATTTAGCTCGCACTTTCTCTCGATCTTGCCTAGCGATCTGGTACTTGGCAAGCCACGTCTCCATAGAGGCATGGTGCAACATACAAAAGTGATTCACCTTCTCCTTCATTGAGGCATCCATTCTTTTTTCTACCCCATTTTCAACCACCACATCTCTAGTCAGTCTATCATCGTCCTTCAGCAACCATAGCATTTCATTGTTTGGATCCATCGTTGGTAGCCATTGTGAAATATGCACTAGCGCCTCAGACACCAACCAACCTTCAGCCATGCTACCTTCTAGCCGAGCTCGTTGTCACACAAAGCCTTTCAGGGTTTTCATGAAGCGCTCCAAGAAGAACATCCATCGCGTATGGATGGACAGGTCCAACAATCTCCACTTCATCTACAAGATGCACAAGAAGGTGGATTTGTATTGTGAGTATGCTGGTGGGCAGGTTTTTCTCAAAGAGACAGACCGTCTCCACTGCTCCCCGCCTCGCGGATTCAATAGAGGACATCTTAATCTCCTTCTGTGAGATCCATTGCACCAAAGTCGACAACCTGTAAATGACCCTGCACATTTCTGGAGTAAGGCATCCTCCATTCGTAGTACAAACCTGACATATCTTATGCGAGTCATGGGATTTTAGCCCTGATAATTGGTCGTCTTTAGAAAATGCGGATCTGAGAGAACACATCATACCCGTCGGAGTGCGGATAGACTTGATTACTTGCTTCACAATGTGCTCTTCTTTAGTGGACAAAACCCAAGGAGCGCGAGGAAGCTGCACGCGACCATTAGCACTCAACTGCAGCCAAAGTGCCTCCATCTTACCTACCTCCTTCAAATCCATTCGTGCCCCTATAATCTCTCTTTCCTGTGATGTGGTCCCATAGCAAGCTGCCCACATTCTTGAAAATATGCATGGGATCCTGACCTGTAAATGGGTCCAATATGGCAACTCATAGAAAACTAAGAACCGTCGCATTCCGTTTGGATGTGATTCCGCGTGGACCATTTTTAGCTCGTACCAGCTTGCGGCATTCATACGTGTTGGAGGTCGTCCAAGGAAACCTTCCCTGAGTTCATGATCCTCTGGCAAGAAAGCAGTGTGTCCTTGATATACCATCTTCTTCATGGTTCGTGACCTTCGGGGAGTCTAACTGTGGCCCGCACAATGGACATGCATGATAACCTGAGGTAACCACACCTGTTTCAACACCACGACCCAGTGAATACTAGCTTGAACGAGATAAAATATAGATATTACCAACGAGAACGGAGGCCTGCTCACCTGAGCACTCTCCGAATCCTAGAAAATCATGCATCGTCCACATGAGAATGGCTCGAATATTGGCTGACCGCCGACCATCGTGCCTGCTCATGTCTTGCACGGTGACCCCCTTCTCCCCCAAAATCTTAAGCTCATTGACTAATGGACGAAGATATATGTCCATATTTTTTACTTTGTAGCGACCGGGGACGAGTAAGCTAAGAATGAGATGTCCTTTCTTCGTAGAAAGCCATGGAGGGATATTGTAGTTGACAAGGACTATAGGCCACGCACTATAAGAAGTTGAGCGCAGACTGAATGGGTTCACGTCATCCATTGCAAGATCGAGCCAAAGATTCCTTGGCTCTCGGGCAAAGCCTAGGAAGGTAGAGTCAATGTGGCTCCAAGCGCGTGAATCCGCTGATATTCATTGAACTCCATCCATGGACCTATTCTGTGCATGCCACGTTGTCAAGCTTGCCAAGCCGGACATACGAAACATGTGGTTTATGCAGGGGATAAGCAAAAAGTGTCTGAGAACTTTTTGAGGGATGGTTTGCCCTTGCAAGTCCTGTCGATACCTATGAGTACCACACTTTGGACATGTCTCCATAGTCTCATATTCTCCTCGAAAGAGTATGCAATCGTTGATACATGCATGGATGTTATTGTAGTCCATGCCAAGCTTTCGTAAAACATGTCGTGTATCATCACGAGACTCGGGCATGGTATTTACAGGTGGTAATATATGATATTTCAATAACCTGAAAAAAATCATAAACACCTTGAAAAAGCACAAATGTTTGTAATAATAGCGCCGAAAAAAAAATCAACGAAGCGTATGTACAAGGTACCTGAACAACTCGGTCACACTCGTATCACTCCACCCTTATTTTGCTTGCACACTTAAGAGTGCAAGCAGTGCTTCAGCGGAGATACTCGGCACCCATCATATAATGGTATGGATGCTTCCTCTCTAAGCGGATCTGAAGTCTCGACATCCATGGGAATCAATGTATAAACCATTGCCTCCATCTTAGGCTCCAAGATTGTAGGTAGGTTTGGAAGGTTGCATGTCTCCTCTGGCATTGATGGTATAGATTGGCCTTGCAAGTGGTAGATTGGCTCCTGCACTCCATCCATCGCACACCCATGTACTCTTCTAATTGGCCACAAAGGGTGCACTCCTCCTTGGGATGAGACATCATCTCCCTGGATAGAAAATTTGCAAGTACAATGCATGATTAATATGGTATTCAATTAGCTTGCGAGTACAATGCATGATTGATATTAACTTCAAATTACCGTTTGCTGAAAATCCGCAATCGCCTGATCAATGATCTCAGATTGAAACTCGCCAAATTGTCGTACGTGTTCTATAGACAATCGACGTTTTTATCTAATTGCCAGCTTGCATTGAGAGCAAGGACATGGGACACGTTGATTAAGATACGCCTCGCGATCTTGAACAACATGACCTTCTTCATTTTCCATTTTGTCTACGTTACAACAAACAATTTGTTTTTGTTATCATTCTTTTCTTTTCTTAGATTGTTATCCTCTCCTTCCATCTCTCTCTTTTTCTATGACCTAGCATATAGTATCATAGAACACTAGTATTTAGTACCTAGTACTCAGTACCTAGCACATAATATCATAGCATCTTAGTATCTAGCACCTAGTATTCTAGTATCATAGTGCCAAGTACCCAGTACTATGATACTATGTAACAGGTGCTAGGGTACCCTCTCTTTCTCTCTTTCCCTATTAGGTTTGATGATTTTTATCTCTTTTTCTCTCTCCTCTCTCTCTCTCATATTTCTTTTTCTCTCTCCTCTCCATCTCTCATTTCCCTTTCTCTCTTTCTTCCTCTCTCATTTCCTCTCTCTCTCTCTCTCACCCTATCTCATTTCCTCTCCCTCTTTCATTTCCTCTCCCTCTCTTTCTCTCTTTCTCTATTAGGTTTAATGATTTTTTCTCTTTTTCTCTCTCCTCTCCCTATCTCATTTTTTCTCTCTCTCCTCTCCCTCTCTCATTTCCCTTTCTCTCTTTCTCCCCCTCTCTCATTTCCTCTCCCTCCCTCACCCTAACCCTCTCTTTCTCTCTTTCTCTATTAGGTTTAATGATTTTTCTCTTTTTCTCTCTCCTCTCTCTCTCATTTCATTTTCTCTCTCCTCTCCCTCTCTCATTTCCCTTTCTCTCTTTCTCTCCCTCTCTCATTTCCTGTCCCTCCCTCACCCTGACCCTCTCTTTCTCTGGTGCGCAGATCGGATGCAGGTAGCTCACGTAGTGAATTCCCAAAGGTCCCCAAGAACAAAGTACTCTACTTTTTAGCACAAAAACCAATGTAAAAGCAAGCACGACATGAGACAAGAGACAAATTGGGTTCAATCTCCCCCATGCCTTGTGTGAGCGCTTCACAAAGCATGTATTTAATGTATATTTCCAATCTTTATGCTCAAAAATAGCCCAATTACAAAAATATGACAAACTTTTAGCTTTTGAGTTTGCTTTCTACCAAAAATAGGAAAATAAAGCTAATGGACGGTGCCCATAGAGTCTGGCACGCCCAATCTCAATGTCCAAATAGAAATAACATATCCAGGCGCATAAGCGCATACAAAATAATAATAAATAATCGATGTCTCTATAGACATAACAAAATATAGGCGTGGCGCCTATCAAAATATAGTCGAAAGGTCGAAAACCCGCTAGACTCCAATGCTTTCCTCCGCACTGCTGTTATCTCTACACATCAACTGAAGCATTCACAATCGTTAGTAAAATAACACAATTAAACCGACAAAAGTGAATACCTAGCAGTCTTCAGCTACATAAATAAATCAACTGGTTAGAAATAAATCCTAACCTTAATTTATTACGAGTGCACACTCTAAACTCATAAACGTTTATTAATTTAATATGCATTTTGCGGAATCACCCGCTATGGAATCACCCATGTACACACTAAATTAATGAAACGCCCGAAAAGGACAGGCGTCCCCATCAACTTCTCGCACAAAGAATCCTCTTTGCGTATGAGCCCCGGTCATCTAAGTTTACGGAATCCACCGTAAAACCTCACGGAATCCACCGTGGAATATGCCTCCTGGCATCATACCCCTGTCATCCGCCAAAGTGATGCTCTATCTGTCAGATGATTAGTAACACACTTGATTTTATCTTTCTCAGGATATGTTTCCTCATGGAAATAGTCATCAAACTGGCTAATGAATGATAAAATAGTCTTTCCTTCTCTTATGCCATTGAAAGTGCGAAACTTGAAACTTCGTTTACTTATCTTGGATTCCTTGCGAATGGTTTGTGCTTCAAGAGTGGCGTCGATGGTACGGCGAATCAGATCTTCAGCTTGAGGTTCTTCTTTGTCAGTGGACGCTCCTTGTAGCTTTGTCAATTGCGCTTGCAAGGCTTGCCTAGCTCTTCGCTCTTCGTCCAATTGTAACATGATAAGATCCAGCTTTTGTTCCATGGTAGGCTCGGGTAGGTCGTCTTCAGCCATAGGATCATCCATATGTGGGGTAGTCATCCTGTAAAACTCAACAAACCTTACTCACTCAAAATCAGTTAGCGGGATGAGCGTAGCTCAAATTTGGGGTTACAAGGCTATGTATTTTTGGGTATTTTCTTCTTCAATTTTCAGAAATTCTGAAATATTTCTGTCTCCGTTTGCTGAAAGTACTTCAACGAACTTGTAGATAGGTAGAACAGCTTGCTGCGAACAACTTTCCAGTTCTGAGTTTTTGCAAACGAACAAGTCTTCTAGGAGTTTCGAGCGTTAGTCAGTTCTGATTTAGTCTGACTTGCAGAGTTGCAGACTTAACAGACTTGCAGGGTTGTTGACTTGCTGAACTTAGCCGACTTGCAGAACTTGCAGGACTTGATTCCAAGTGACTTACTGAACTTGACTTCTGTAGTGCGAGACCCGGAGTATTTTGACTTCTCTGCCCTGTGTAACTTGCAGAGTATAGTGTGTCTTAAGCTTAATTAGTTAAGCTTAAGCTTAATAAGCTTAAATATGAAAGGAAGCAGCACGTCGACGATTTTCGTGAGGGGGGGGGTCCGTTTTTTTCCGCGCGTGATTTTCGGGGCCCTCCTCTTGCCAGTCGACTGATAATTATGAAGCTTATAAAGCTTCCTAAGCTTTGTCTTAAGCTTTTTTGTTTAATGAAATAATGAGAAAATTAGTCAAGCTTATCTGTAACTCCACGACTTCATGAAGGAAGTGTTTGAGTGGTCCTCTGCCGACAGAGATTGGTCCTTCGCGATCTGACAATGGAAATAGGGGTTCTTGATCGCCAGAAGTCTGCCTGTATCGACGGTTCGCAACGAGATTGACTGTAGAGGCCGTTTGTTCCTGGAGCTCCGCCTTCGCCCAAGATTGGTAGCGATTGGAAGCCCTTGATCTCTGCTCCGCTCTGATACCACTGGTGCGCAGATCGGACGCAGGTAGCTCACATAGTGAATTCCCAAAGGTCCCCAAGAACAAAGTACTCTACTTTTTAGCACAAAAACCAATGTAAAAGCAAGCACGACATGAGACAAGAGACAAATTGGGTTCAATCTCCCCCATGCCTTGTGTGAGCGCTTCACAAAGCATGTATTTAATGTATATTTCCAATCTTTATGCTCAAAAATAGCCCAATTACAAAAATATGACAAGCTTTTAGCTTTTGAGTTTGCTTTCTACCAAAAATAGGAAAATAAAGCTAATGGACGGTGCCCATAGAGTCTGGCACGCCCAATCTCAATGTCCAAATAGAAATAACATATCCAGGCGCATAAGCGCATACAAAATAATAATAAATAATCGATGTCTCTATAGACATAACAAAATATAGGTGTGGCGCCTATCAAAATATAGTCGAAAGGTCGAAAACCCGCTAGACTCCAATGCTTTCCTCCGCACTGCTGTTATCTCTACACATCAACTGAAGCATTCACAATCGTTAGTAAAATAACACAATTAAACCGACAAAAGTGAATACCTAGCAGTCTTCAGCTACATAAATAAATCAACTGGTTAGAAATAAATCCTAACCTTAATTTATTACGAGTGCGCACTCTAAACTCATAAACGTTTATTAATTTAATATGCATTTTGTGGAATCACCCGCCATGGAATCACCCATGTACACACTAAATTAATGAAACGCCCGAAAAGGACAGGAGTCCCCATCAACTTCTCGCACAAAGAATCCTCTTTGCGTATGAGCCCCGGTCATCTAAGTTTACGGAATCCACCGTAAAACCTAACGGAATCCACCGTGGAATATGCCTCCTGGCATCATTCTCTCTTTCTCTATTAGATTTAATGATTTTTTTCTCTTTTTCTCTCTCCTCTCCCTCTCTCATTTTTTTCCTCTCTCCTCTCCCTCTCTCATTTTCCTTTCTCTCTTTCTCCCCCTCTCTCATTTCCTCTCCCTCCCTCACCCTAACCCTCTCATTCTCTCTTTCCCTATTAGATTTAATGATTTTTTCTCTTTTTCTCTCTCCTCTCTCTCTCATTCCTTTTTCTCTCTCCTCTCCCCCTCTCATTTCCCTTTCTCTCTTTCTCTCCCTCTCTCATTTCTTGTCCCTCCCTCACCCTGACTCTCTCTTTCTCTCTTTCTCTATTAGATTTAATGATTTTTTTCTCTTTTTTTCTCTCCTCTCCCTCTCTCATTTTTTCTCTCTCCTCTCCCTCTCTCATTTCCCTTTCTTTATTTCTCTCCCTCTCTCATTTCCTCTCCCTCCCTCACCGTGACCCTCTCTTTCTCTCTTTTCCCATTAGATTTAATGATATTTCTCTCTTTTCCCATTAGGTTTAATGATATTTCTCTCTTTTTCTCTCTCCTCTCTCTCTCTCATTCCTTTTTCTCTCTCCTCTCCCTCTCTCATTTCCTCTCCCTCCTTCACCCTGACCCTCTCTTTCTCTCTTTTCCCATTAGGTTTAATGATCTTTCTCTCTTTTTCTCTCTCCTCTCTCTCTCAAATTTTTTCTCTCTTTTCCCATTAGGTTTAATGATCTTTCTCTCTTTTTCTCTCTCCTCTCTCTCTCAATTTTTTTCTCTCTCCTCTCCCTCTCTCATTTCCTTTTCTCTCTTCCTCTCCCTCTTGCATTTCCTCTCCCTCCCTCGCCCTCACCCTCTCTTTCTCTCTTTCCCTATTAGGTTTAGTGATTTTTCTCTCTTTTTCTCTCTTTTTCTCTCTCCTCTCTCTCTCTCATTTTTCTCTCTCTCCTCTCCCTCTCTCATTTACCTTTCTCTCTTTCTCTCCCTCTCTCATTTCCTGTCCCTCCCTCACCCTGACCCTCTCTTTCTCTATTAGATTTAATGATTTTTTTTCTCTTTTTCTCTCTCCTCTCCCTCTCTCATTTCCCTTTATTTCTTTCTCTCCCTCTCTCATTTCCTCTCCCTCCCTCACCCTGACCCTCTCTTTCTCTCTTTTAGCATTACGTTTAATGATCTTACTCTCTTTTTCTCTCTCCTCTCTCTCTCATTTCTTTTTCTCTCTCCTCTCCCTCTCTCATTTCCTCGCCCTCCCTCGCCCTCACCCTCACCCACACCCTCTCTTTCTCTCTTTGCCTATTATGTTTAACATCTTCTCTTTCTCTCTCTCCTCTTATTCTCTCTGTTTTTCTCTCACCTCTCCCTCTCTCATTTCCTTTTGCTCTCTCCCTCTCCTTCTCTCATTTATTCTCCCTCCCTCTCCCTCTCTCATTTCCCTATTATGTTTTCGTCTCCCCCCCCTCTCCCTCTCTCATTCCCTCTCTCTCTTCCTCCCTCTCCCTCTCCCATTTCCTCCCCCTCCCTCTCTCTCTCTCTTTAATTTCCCTCTCTTTCTATCTCTCCCTCTCCCTCTCCCTCTCCCTCTCTTTCTCTCTCTCTCCCTCCCTCGCCCTCCCTCTCCCATTTCCTTCCTCTCCCTCTCCCTCTCTTTCTCTCTCATTTCCTCTCCCTCTCTCAATATATATACACAAATCATATAAGCAAAAGTAAAAGAGAGAGAGAATGCACTCTCCCTCCCTCTCCCTCTCTCATTTCCTCCCCATTCCTCTCCCTCTCCCTCTCCCTCTCTTTCTCTTTCTCTCCCTCTCCCTCTCTTTCTCTTTCTCTTTCTCTCCCTCCCTCTCCCTCCCTCTCCCTCTCTCATTTCCTCCCCCTTCCCTCTCCCTCTCTTTCTCTTTCTCTTTCTCTCCCCCTCTCTTTCTCTTTCTCTCCCTCCCTCTCCCTCTCCCTCTCTTTCTCTCCCATTTCCTCTCCCTCCAATATACACAAATTAAACCCTAAACAAGCAAGAGAGAGAGACAATGGACTCACCGTAAAGATATGGTGAGGGTTTGGTGGCTCCTCTTCGGGACGAGACTATAATAGGTATTGATGTCTCAAGTCATAGAGATATAATATTTATGGCTCAGAACTAGATGTGGATTAAAATAATAGTGAAAAAGATAAATCTACATAAAATTTCATGTTATTGTATAAAAACAATCTAAATGATATAGAGATACAAGAGTTGATTTAGATTTTCTATACTAATAATCAATTTGTGCAAGTGTGGGAAGATATGGGATTCACACAATTTGAATTAGTATCAAAATTTGTATTTACAAAATAATTCAACAAGTTATAACATAATGTGTATTGTAGGTATGGGAGCTTGCGAAGGATGCAAATAGATAAGAAAATTGCAACCTTGATACTTTGTTGGATAGGTCAACTACATATTTCATAGACTTATCCAACAAAGGCAAGCCTCAAAATGGTGGCGGCAGCGGCGGCAAGCCTTCTTCCTCTCCCTCTCTCACCCTCTATGCAAAACGGTCGCTCTCCCTTTCAAAATGTCTCACGAAAATGCGCGAAATGAAACACGCTTGGGCTTCGGCCTTCTTTTTTTCCTTGTGGGGCGTCGCTATTTGTGTCGCTATTTGTGTCACAAATAGTGACGCCAGTATTCCTGCGTCGCTACCCGCCGTCGCTATACCTCTCTTTCCTTGTAGTGGATGTTGGACAGGGAGTATAGCCTACCTTGAGGCGTTCTACTAGAGATAGATGACCTCTTGACCATTATATGCCCTCCATGGATTATGTCTTGGTTAAAAATGCAGGAGAGCCTCTCACCTATGATGAGGATATGCGTAGGGGTGATTGTCACTCTTGAGAGAGGGCTATGTAGTTTGAGATTGACTCATTGCATAAGAATCATATGTGGGACCTAGTTTCCTTACCTAGTGGCAAGAAGGCTTTGCCTTGCAAGTGGATGTACAAGTTGAAAAGTATCCTTAGCCACCCCAAGCCTGCATACAAGGCTTGATTGGTTGCTAAGGATTTTAAGTAGGAACATGCTGTTGGCTTTGATCAAGTCTTTTCTCTTGTGGTCAAGATGACTACCCTATGCTTAGTACTGGCTTTGGTTTCCTAGCTTGACTTGGATCTTTATCAACTGGATGTCAACACAACTTTCTTACATGGGGACTTGCATGATGAGATATACATGGAGTAGCCTAAGGGTTTTACAAAAGCCTAATAAGGAACACCTAGTGTGTAGATTGAGGAAGAGTCTTTATGGTCTAAAGTAGGCACCTAGGGAATGGTACCACAGGTTCGATGCTTTTATGCAGTCACAGGGCTACAATCATAGTTCTATGGAACCATGCTTGATTACGAATAAAACCCATAATGGTTCATTATTGATTTTGGTACTCTATGTGGATGACATGCTTTTGGTAAGAAAAGCTCATGATGAGCTAGATGCTCTTAAGGCTCAACTCAAAAAGAGCTTTGAGATGAAATATTTGGGACATGCCTCTTATATACTTGGTATGTGCATTACGCGTGAGATGAATCAGGGACTACTCTATCTGTCATCACAAAAGGAGTATATCCATAAAGTCATTGAGCAGTTCTGTATGCAGGACAAGAAGCCTATTGGCTAACCATTGCCTTCTCATGTGAAGGTATCATAGGCCAATTGTCTGCAAAGAGACAAGTAGAAAGTCGAGATAGCCAATATTCCCTATGCATCTACAGTGGGTAGTCTTATGTATGCCATGATAGCCACCCGACTAGATATTGCTTTTGTAGTTGGTGTTGTGGCACATTATATAGCTACACTTGGCAAGAGGCATTGGGATGACGTGAAAGGTATCATGAGGTACTTAAAGGGCATTGTTAATATGTGCATATGTTATGGAAGCCAGGATATAGGAGTCATTGGGTACATTGACTCTAATTATGTAGAACATGTAGATAGTAAAAAGTCCACTTTTGGTGGCTATGTGTTCACTTTTGTTGGAGGTGTTGTTTAATGGATGTCCAGGGTGTAGAAATGCACGACCTATCCATACAGAGATCGAGTATGTTGAAACCAGTGAAGCTTACAAGGAGGCCATCTGGTTAGGCCATTTGGTTGGTGACCTTGGTATGACAGATGCTATCCCTACATTGAATTCGGATTCTGTACTATCCAATTAGCCAAGAATCCAATCTTCCATGTAAAGACAAAACACATTGAAGTGAGGTATCAATTCAATTGTGAGGTCGTTGAGGAGAAGACTATTGATCTTGTTAAGATCTCGACTAACCAGAATCCTGTAGACTTGCTCACGAAAAGTCTCTCAATGGAGCGTTTTGCCTTTCTTAAGAAGACGATGGGTGTAGGATGAGATGATGTCTTTCCTCATCTTATTATTGTATCTATGTACACTTGTACCCTTTATTTCTTTATTTCTTTTTTTCCCTCCTTACTAAGGCAAATTTTTTGTGGGAGGTTTTTGGGGGTAAATGTGCCTCTGCCTAGCCGCTCGTTTATTGCTACACTGACAGTACCTGCACTTGCACACTACAAGCACGGTGGTGGGCGCCCATCACTGTCACTTTATTCTTTATCCTTTCAGTGACATTTGAATAAAGGGAAGGCCGGTCATACATTGTGACTGTTGGAGTTTCCACATTTGGAGTCTCTCTCTCTCTCTCTCTCTCTCTCTCTCTCTCTCTCTCTCTCTCTCTCTCTCTCTCTCTCTCTCTCTCTCTCTCTCTCTCTCTCTCTCTCTCTCTTGCTCTTGCGCCTTCCACCATAGCTCTTGCTCCAACTCATGCTTCCACTTCAGGGCTCACCTCCCTTCATGCTAAGATTTTCTCTTTAGGTTTGGAACTATGAGACATGCTCTAGATTAAAACCTCAATACACTTCTTTGAAATCTCATTTTCACCAACTTTTGCTAGAGCCAAAGCATCCTTATCGTTTGCCTTAATGTAGTCATCCTCACATGAAGTAGGACTGATAAAAGTGACAAAGGATTGTCAGAATGGCAGAGGCTTGCAAAAAACCTTTGAAACTCTATTTCAAACATTTCTAAAACTCTAGAGCTTCCACCACTGATGAACCTACATAGATATCATTGGCGTTCTTGAGTACACCCTTCTATTTATGTAGTTGCAATCAGACTGGACTCCTCCTTTTTCGTTGTAGCAAAGGCGCTCCCCTTAATCCAATTAGCTCCTTATTTTAATAATGGTAGTTTGATGTATTTTCAAAGGTAGCTACCTCCTAGAAATAGAACCCCTCCAGTCTCCAAATACAAGCTTGCTTCCCTATGGCAGGTACCAACCTGAGGCCTTGTTCATTTTGCCTTAAAATCCATGTCATTATCCTCAACTACTCAACTTCATATCATCCTCACCTTGGGCTTGTCTTATGATATGGTTGAGCTCTTCCTTGGTTTGATAGTGTAGATTTGTCGCTAGTTCATGACATTTTTCATACTATGTATATGATGGCACCATATTTTGTAAATCTTTCTCATCATTCTTAGATACTTTAGCATTGAAAAAGTAAACCTACACTGAAGAAGAAACCCCCTTTTAGTAGTTAGATAGCTCCCCTAAGAAAGCATGCATCTCTTCCTTGTAAGTATAACTTCATTTATAGTCCTTCTTCATGATTTAATTATGGTAGTAGATTACTAGTGCTAAGTATGTCAACTATAGAGGCGAGCTCAAGCTCAACCGCCAAGACCCATGGACTGCTTATTGGTCAAGTGTTTCAAGTGATCACTAATGGCTGCCTCTCACATAGCCAACGTGCTATCCCTCTCTACAAGTGTAGTGAGCTTACCTTGATGCCCGATTGAGTTACCTCCTCTCTCAAGCACTCTAATAGCTCCACGATTCGTGATGCAAGCTTAAGCATCCTCGAACCTCTTGCTCCAAGCTCCATCCTTCATAGCCATGTGCGAGACGAGAGAAGAGAAGAAGAAGAGAGGAGATGGTGGAGGGCTTCACCTCCAAGATCCCTCACCCTCACACACTCACACACTCACTTTCTCACTCACTTACACTCCCTCCCTCAAGCACTCGCAAGCAAGCAAGCAAGAGAAGAGAAGAGAAGAAGAAGAGTTCACTTTGCCACTCACCGGCCATTGTGGCAAGGTCCTTTTTCGCATTCCCTTTTACTTGGCCTATTTCTTTAGTTCATACCCGTCTACCCTTTTACAATTTGCACAGGAGGGAGCGTGGCGCTCTTTTACAAAAAATTTGGGGTGCCTTTCACTTAAAAATG
The DNA here is from genome assembly GCF_053477565.2 of Lygodium microphyllum. Lineage (NCBI taxonomy): Eukaryota > Viridiplantae > Streptophyta > Polypodiopsida > Schizaeales > Lygodiaceae > Lygodium > Lygodium microphyllum. Next base: position 156,791,874 of record NC_141140.1, on the reverse strand, counting down.
TATTTTTACATTTAGCTTGATTTTAGAGGCCATCCTTGCACCCTTGCTTGTTCTCCGTCGTCCTGCTTTTCCATTGCCACTGTATCTACTTATTTTTCATCCATCTTGAGTTGGGGTGGTTAACATTACCCCCCTCCTAGTATAGTGCCAGTCCCATGGCACTGATGTGGAGTAGTAGGAGGGAGGGATGGGTGTAGTCGGGGTGGCTTTTTTGAGTGTGTATACAAGCCCTTGCAGGGGGTTTGGTGTTGGATGCACTGGCCCTTGAAATTGGAGAGGAAGTTGGGGTGGGTCTTGCTTTGCTACTAGCCATGAGGGAATTTGTCCTTTGAAATTGAATATGGTGTTGGACGGATCCCTTTGTGGAGAGAGATTGATGGGCGGATCCCTCTTCTTAAAATTGAATATCGTGTTGGACAAATTTGTCTCCTGGCCCTCCACAGTTGCCTTCTCGTGTACTATTCCAAATGAGATTCTTCATTCACTTTTTGATTGGAGCTACCTCGGTCTTCTGCCCCTTCTTTGTTGCGCTTCCACGGTGACATCGTCGCATAAGATGGGGAGTGCATTGCATGGATGATGGGGCCTCCGGAGCTAGTGGTTGAGGCCTTTGTTTGTACTTGAAAAGAAAAGAAGGTACACTACCTAGGGGTGTGCTTAGTTTGCCATGTAGTGCATTGTGCTTGTGCTACTGGGACTAGGAGCAAGCCCTAGCATTGTCCCTCACTTGAGGACTTAGTTTGTGCATAAGGGAGGTGCGGTGCGTGGACCTTAGGGTGACAAGTCTAACTGTAGGCGAGTGCTACCTCCCTTGGTATATCCTACCCTTGATGTGCCCTATGCATTTGTAATGGGGAATCAAAAAGGGCTAGGGGATTAGATGCCAACCGAGGCCACCAGACGCTCCTAAGTTGAGAACCCCTAGGTGTAGTGGTTGTGGCCTATGTGGGGTATACTGCTATTCATTGTGATTTTCTCTCTTTTCATCTTTGCTTTATTTTTCTTTTTGACTTTCTTTCTTTCTCATTCATTTTCTTTTCTTTTCTTTTCTCTTTAAAAAAAAATAAAATTACATAGGCAAGATGAGAGCTAAGCTTCGTCATCTGAGTGGGGTGGAGAAGGGGACGTAAGAGACTTATTTAGGAATTGCCAACTTTGCAAGTACCCCTTGACGTTCACGCGGACTTGGAGAGTGGTGGTAGAGACAAATGGATGATTGCAATGCGTAAAGTAGCTATCATTCATATCATTATTAGTTGACGAGCCATAGCACAACTGTCTATGGCATTGGGGTGATCAAAGAAAAGGGGTGGAAGGTTGCATTCTTGCAGGGCAATATTTTGCCTAAGTAGGATCCTAAGTAGCCTAAGGTAATTAGAGGTAATAATGAATGCGGGGTCAGGGCACGAGGAGAATTCATCGACAAAACGTACTATAGAGTCACCTAGATTTTTGGGGGTGAAGTGAAGGGCCTCCTCTGGCGTGGTACAATTTGTATTGTAGATCACGGGAAAGTTGTATCAGTCGTGGACATTGGGGTCAAAATCCACTCCCATTTTGCAGGGGTATGGCATGAATATTGGGTTGTTGCACTCGAATGGTAGGGTGTTGCAAAATGCCACCCAAGTGTCCATATTTATGTCATAGAGGCACCTTCTCCATGTAGGCTAGCACTTATAGCCCACCGGTAGCACTAATCTTGGGACCTCAAAATTTTTGTCTTGCCAAAATTGTGCATCCTTTGTGCCCCAGAGCATGGGGATCTACTGTCTCTCTATCAGCCATTTTTCCTCGAGCCAGCTGTTGATGTTGATGACCTCTTCCACCACCTTGACCTACAAAACCTTATGCAAGTTAGTGGGGAACTTGAAGTTCAAGTCAAAGGGATTTTTGGAGGTATCTTGTTGTTCCCAAATCACCAAATCGATGTGGAAGCTTGTTGGGACAGTATCTTGGCTCAGTGGATTAGGTGCTGGTGGTACTTGTATAGGTTTGGTGTCCTTCAGCCTTCTCCTTGCCTCCTCCACCATCTGCTTCCTTTTTTCCTTGAGTGCAGCTCTTCTTTCTTTGTAGGTGTCCACTTGCTATTGGTCATCTAGCTGTGGTGGGGAGGAAGGCTGTGGGACTACTTCCTCTTCATGAAGTCCCATCTCGAAGTTCAATCTAACTTCTTCCGTGGTGGGCTTAGTGCTGCACTCCTTTGGTGAACCTTAATACATCCACCTGATCTTGTGGGGTCAAGCATGCTTGCAATAGATACTTTCTTTGTTCTTCAGGACTTAGGCACACTCCCACTAGTGGCACTAGCATCTGCAGTCTTGCCTTCAAGGCCTTGTGTGCAATCCCAAGATTCTTCTTAATTGTCTCAATGGCCTCCCCTTCCTCAGGCTGAGTGACATTGAGTAGCGTATTGAGGAAGGCGTGTTGTTGGGCCTCAAAACTCATGTGGATAGCTGCTACTCTACTTTCCACCAATGTTTTGTCTTTCTCCACTTGAGCTAGACGCTTTTGGTTCCTGCTAGAGGGGTTCCTTCTCCTACTCCCTAGCTTATTCCTTTATTCATGAAGTATTGGACCCAAGCCATTAGGTTGTTGGCATCCACCTAGGTCATAGAACTGGGTGTGGACATGGCAATGGTGATGGAGGGCACCAGGAGAGTGGAAATAGGGGCGATTGGGGCCTTGCCCTTGCCTTCTCGCACTGCAGGTGGCACAAAATCTGGCACATGGATACTTGAGCTTGACCCTTCATCTCTAAGTGCGCTCGCAGCCTCCAGCTTGTCCTATCTGGACTGTTGCTCAATGGACTTGCACCTTGGGTAAGTTACTCATGAATATATGTGTGCATCACGTGAGTTCAAAATAAGGTATTTTTAAAATGCCATTTTTATACATTTTTTAAATACAGAATGATGTAATATAAAGGGGTTATTTACAGATTGAATAGAAAAGGGTTATATTTTATTCAAGGAAAATTTTGGACAATTTGATGCTGAAGACCAACAAAGTATGAAAGATCAGAAGATTGAATTATTCCTTAAGGCCACAAATCCCATTCTGCAAGAGAAGCTTGCTAATCACCTAGAAGATGCTACCTCTGAATCAGGAGTCAAGACTGCATGGACAGATGTTACTGATGCAATTAACATGATTTCTTGAAGAGAGCGGATGTGACTAAGATTGGGCTCTACTTCAACTTCAAAAACTCCATTGATGGAGCTTGATCCACCTTCAAAATTTCCTATTTCTTTGACTAATCAACCAACTCTTTCTTCTTTTGATCCTTCTAAAAATGATATCATGGATAAACTCATTAAAAGCATGCGTGACCTTCATCTGAATCTTATAGAAATTAGTTCCAAGGTGGAGAAACTGGATGTCAAAGTTGAAGAACGAGGACGATCATCAACTCAAAGACCCATGAGAGAAGGCTATAAGAGGCACTATATTTGGTGTGGCAACCAACATGAACAGCCCAAGGACAGCACCTAATCTACCAAGAGAGCAAGCCTCATGGTGGCATCTACAATGCCCGTGCCCTTAAAAACCTGCAAGAAACACCCTTCCTCTCAACAAGAAACCATGCTCACACACAAGAATCCAGCACACAAGAAATATAACCATAATCTTCATCCTCACTCTCTCCTTCTTCCATGGAAGAGATAAAGCAAGAAAGCACAAGAAAGGAAAGAGAGCAAGAGTTGTGCCAATGCAAGAGAGAAAAGAAGATACGTGCAAGTAGCTAGATAAAGGAGAGGAAGAGAAGTTGTAACTCCCCAAACCGCCTTTTTCCACAAATTGCATGGCTCTTCATTTCCACCTTTTCATATTCCTTTAAGGGTTTGTTTTACATGAGCATTCTCAGACCTTAGAAATGAGGTCTATGAACATTGAAACATTAAAACCTTTCAACTTTTGCAAACACACACACTACTTCTCATGCTCATGGCTTTACAATGTAGACCCACTAAAATACCATGGCAAATTACAAATAATATTATCAATGATAGCTGCTTGAATTTTCTTTTTGCCGATGTAGACCACATTTTGTGCCTTTTTCTTGCATAAATTTTGGGTTATCATTCCTCCTCTTCCAATCTTGTGAGCATCCTCGCGAACACTTTGGAAAGACACTTTTGCTTGGAATAAGCACCTTATGTTGATGAAGAATTTACATCTCTTTACTTCACTTCACTTCAAAATGGACCACCTCAATCGGTACCCATCCAAAAACACCATGTTTCTTCACACTTCCACTTCAAATCTCATCTCTAACTTTTTCTTCACACCAACATTTTAAAAAAAATCTTCCACTTTCACTTTGAAAAGAGCACAAGGCAAAACACCCTCCAAAAGAACACAAATCTGCCCACAATCTCTTGCAAAGAAGAAAATGTGAACCACCTTTATCTTGAAGCACATTGTAGACCGATCCATGGAAAGTACCATGGAACTTTAACTCGCAAAAGAATCTTCCTTTAAGTGCACCCTCGCAAAAGATTTGCCAATGAAGAGCTCCACCAAGTTGATGTATTTGTGTGTTCGGTACAAAAGGAAAGAAGTGTGGTTTTATTTATAAAAGGAAAATAACTATTCTAGTATGATGCTTGTGTGAGGGAGTAAGGCTCTTAGTTATGAAGAGCATGTGAACAAACTCAATAGAGATTTGTTGTTTTTTCTTCATTGTAAGGGATGAGAGATATGAGAAAGTTGTGGCTATTGTTGTCTGTGTGGGATATGGGGGATGAGAGGAAGAAGATAGGAAGAGAGAAGTGGATTGGGAGGTTACTCTCTCTTTCTCTCTCTCTCTCTCTCTCTCTCTCTCTCTCTTCACCCACAAAGAAATACTTTCATGAAGATAAAACTCTCTCGATGTAGCAAGGGATAATCTTCATCCATGCCACAGGCTGTCTTAGCAACACCGTAGTAAGCAGAAAACATTGGGTATTATTTCGGAAACCTCTTGTGACATATTGCGATCGACTAATCCCAAGTAGAGAATATAAAATTTAGAGTGAAGTCACGAGCCGCATGAAAAAACCAGAACAGCAGCATTAAGGCACTGATTTAAGATGTTCACCCTTCAAGTGAATACGACTTCTAGAAAAGCCCCTGTTGGCATATTCCAACGGAGGAAATCATGTCGTAAAAGCTTCTGCAATCGCCAGGAGAAACACCAAGCAGAGATCAACAAAAATTGAACGAACCTATATTTTGTTGAAGGTAGCAATGTCACAACTCTGAATGAACTCGTTCCTAGGCTCTTCGGTTAAGTAGTCCTCGATGAGATTGTCAACCGACACCAAATCATCTTCTATGGTCATCATGATTTGAAGCTTCTTGATTCCAAACCCCACCGGTACAAGCTTAGAGGCTCCCCAATGCAAGCCTGGCATGGCAACACTGCGCACAGCCTCTTCAAGCTTGACCATGTCCGTCTCATCATCCCAAGGCTTGACATCCAGCAAAACAGATGACTTTCCACTTTCCCCTGGCAAGATCGCCAAAATGAACAGCCCAAGGACAGCACCTAATCTACCAAGTGAGCAGGCCTCATGGTGGCATCTACAATGCCCGTGCCCTTAAAAACCTGCAAGAAACACCCTTCCTCTCAACAAGAAACCATGCTCACACACAAGAATCCAACACACAAGAAATATAACCATAATCTTCATCCTCACTCTCTCCTTCTTCCATGGAAGAGATAAAGCAAGAAAGCATAAGAAAGGAAAGAGAGCAAGAGTTGTGCCAATGCAAGAGAGAAAAGAAGATACGTGCAAGTAGCTAGATAAAGGAGGGGAAGAGAAGTTATAACTCCCCAAACCACATTTGTCCACAAATTGCATGGCTCTTAATTTCCACCTTTTCATATTCCTTTAAGGGTTTGTTTTACATGAGCATTCTCAGACCTTAGAAATGAGGTCTATGAACATTGAAACATTAAAACCTTTCAACTTTTGCAAACACACACACTACTTCTCATGCTCATGGCTTTACAATGTAGACCCACTAAAATACCATGGCAAATTACAAATAATATTATCAATGATAGCTGCTTGAATTTTCTTTTTGTCGATGTAGACCACATTGTGTGCCTTTTTCTTGCATAAATTTTGGGTTATCACAACAACATGACAAGAGGGAGTGTTCTGCCTTCCATGAGGCTAAAGCACAAAAGCTCGTCTTTTGGAAAGACGGAAAAATTTATGCAATTGAAATTGGTCTTCCACTAGAGCCAAATTTTGGCAATGGTGGAATGAAGAAAATATTAGAAGATTTAGCTGTAAAGAATGCCTACGCAGCAATTGATGCAGCTACTTATGGGTTGCAAATTGAGCCAACTAAATCGAATTTGAAAGCATGTAAAGCTAATGTGCAATCTAAAGTATGGATGCAGGCATTAGATCAAATGGAATGTGGCAAAGTAGCCAAAGATGATTTGACTAACGCCAGTCAGTGCATTCGAGGAATAAGTGGTTGGAAAGAAACAGTAAATTCTTTTTCTACCTTTGCACATTTGGCTAACTTCAATCATAAAGAAGTCTTGAATGAAGAAAAGAGAAGAAGAGAAGATGAATCAAGGCCTTCCTCCTTTGTCCCTCTGTAACGGGTAACTAGAAGAATGCCTGAACAACCAAAGCTTGTTGAAAATATAACCCCAAATCAAGAGATTGAAGATTCACCACAAACAAAGAAAACCGAAGGAAAGAAGAAAGGCAAGCAGTAAGGCTACAAATTGCAGTCTGACATAGAATTTGCCCAACTGGTCTCAAACGAGTTCTAGAAGAACAAATTTTGGGAAGTAAAATTGAGTTCACCTTAGGTGAAATTCTCGAAATTTCTGAACGTGAATTTCATGATGTAATTATTAATGTAATTAAAAGAAAAAGACTATATGTTGGTGATGATGCAGAAGAAATAGTGCATGCTTTTTTGTAAGCTCTTCGAGTCTTTGTGTAAGATGAAGAGAAGCTGACTGCACAAGGAATTCAACTTGAAGTAGTTAAAGAGTTAATTGCAGCAATTGAAGGTGAAGAAAAAGAAAGCATGGATGCAAAAATTAAAGAAGTGAAGGCTAAAAATATAGTGGTTGGCTGGTCCAAACCAATTGGGCAGCCCACCTCTCAAAAAGAAGGTCATCTCTACAGCACATGCATGATGAGGAAGAAGCCCAATTCATTCCAAGCAGTCACTACTCCCATACACATTGGGCAAGAGCAACAACAGAGACAATAATCAAAACTGGAGAAAAAGAAACACCATGTATTGCACTCTTAGACCATGGTTCTGAGATAAACATCATGGCAAGGAGTCTCTATGAAAGCGGCGGATGGCCCATAGATGTTGATCCAAGTTATCGAATGAGAGTTGCAAACAACTCTTCTAGAGAGTTATATGCTACATGTCCTAATGTGCAGGTAACTATTGGAGACATAAAAGACAATTTTCACATTTTTGTTCAAGACTCTTGTAGTTACCCCCTATCATTCTTGGGAAACCTTACATTTTGGAAGCCTGCTTAGAAACAAAAGCTCTTGATGATGGTTATTCCTATGCTCGAATTTGAAGCAAGGATAATGAATGAGCTGTCCAATTTCTTACTGTGTGTGTTAACCATCATCGAAACAGAGATCAATTGCGTGATTATCCTGTGCCTCCTAATGCTCGAGAATTCAAGGGTTTTTGGGCTGCAATGCTGTAAAAGAGGCTATGGCAGTGCATCATGTAAAAAGATTAAACCTCCTTATGCTACAGAAATTGTGTCTCTAGCAAGTCAATATGTATGTACAACCAATAGTATGGCTGTTATAAGTCTCTTCCAGCCATGACTAAAACTGAAAGAAAATATTTATCTCATGTAAAAACAATATTGAAAACTTATGACATGATGGCTAAAAATGAAGATATTTCAGGTATTTTTTTTGGACTAATTACTACTAACACATTGGTTGAAATATATGCAACTGCTCATACAAAAAATCAAGCTGAAAATAGGCAACAAATAAGTAAAGTCTTCATGATCCTTCCAACATCGGTCACAAGTTCACATCTGAAAGTATAAAAGAGCTCAAAATAGGTGAAAATTATTTCCTTTCACCGGCTAAAAAACACTCTTTTATGTAAAACATAGAAAAGCTTTTGCATTTCATCCACGAGAAATAGGCTATGTAGATCCAAATATTGTGGCTCCTATGGTCATTTTTACGATCCCATATGTGCCTTGGAACCTCAATCCTATTCTTGTTCCAAGGGCGCATTTGCCCAAATTACTAGAACTTCTAAATGAAAAGATCAAAATGAAGATTTTAGAACCTTCTTCATCACCTTACTCAAATCGATGGTTTACCATACCCAAGAAAAATGGATTTTTACGATTCATTCAAGATCTACAACCTGTTAATCATGTCACAATCTGAAATGTTGATTCGGGTCTAATTGTTGACGAGTTTGCTGAAGATTTTGAAGAAAGAGGAATTTATTCTATGGGCAACCTATATTCAGGATATAACCAATTTCAACATTCATTAGAAAGCCAAGACATTACCACAATGAAGACACCTCTTGAATTGGTCTGCATGTGCACTCTACCACAAGGTGCAACAAACTCTATAGCTCATATGATGAATGCCATGCACAAAGTCTTAAGGGACTTTATTCCATAACTTACTCTTCCATTTCTTGATGATGTACCTATCAAGGGATGTGAAGTCAATGAAAAGAATGAGGAGCTTGACGAAAATGGCTGTAGGACATTTGTAGTTAACCATATTCATGATTATGACATGATTTTGACAAGGCCAGAAGAGGTACATCTTACCCTTTCTAGAGCTAAGTCGATTTTTGGAGTAGAAGAATTCCTAGTTATCGGACATCTGTGTGGTCCCTACGGACGTAAACCTTCACCAATCAAGATAGATGCCATCAACAGAATGCAAGAAAACTGCACAAATATTTTAGAGGTGAGAAGGTTTCTTGGCGCATGTGTATTCTATCTCGTATGGATACCACATTTTGCTCATGTAGCCGAAAATCTTTATCAATTATTAAGAAAAGGCCAAAGATTCTCTTGGGGGAAGATCATACTCTCACTATACGCAAACTAAAAAATTTGTTAATTTCAGCCCCCACTTTCAAAGGGCTGATTATTCAAATGGTCAACCCATCATCCTTACTATGGATACAAGTCCCATTGGGATAGGATGGGGCGCTATTGAACAAGAAGACCTTGAAGGTAACAAGTATGCAATTCTTTTTGGAGCAAAGGTTCTCAATGAACATCAAAGAAGGTATGTACAAGTAAAAAGGGAATTGTGGGGAGTTGTAACATCATTAAAGTGTGATCATGAATACTTTATAGGTGCTTCTATAGTGGTAGAAATGGATTGTCTTCCACTCTTGGGCATGATTGCCAACTGCTCTACACTCGACATTACTATGCTAAGATGGATTGCATATATTAAATCTCTCAACCTCAAATTAAAGCATATTGCAAGAAAGGCGAATCCAATTGCTGACATGCTGTCACGTGTAAGATATGACAATGAAGAAGAGCTGATGGAAGAAGATGAAGCGGAAGAATCTATACTTGCTGAATTTCATTCCATGGCTGCTGAAAGTACCTTTTCAATTGCTGCATATACAAACCCAAATTTGAATCTTACAGGTGAAGCTGATCTTTTTAATGGTATAGCATTAAGTATAGTAAGAACAGGAAAAGGTACTGTTGTAAATCAACATACAGCAACAAAGACCAAAGATTTATCTATGGAAGAAGGGTGGTCAACTAGAAGCCAACATGCTCATTGCATTGCTCAAGTTCTAGTTCATTTCTTGCCATCTATGGAAGCACGTAAAGAAGAAGAAAGGAGCGCCTGTTGTCCGAGTTTTAAGTAATAAAAGGTTGCAACTATAGGTAATGAAGGAATTTCATAAAAGCTTGTGGGATGGCCATAGAGGTATATGGGGAACCTTTATTAAAGTCAAAGAAAAATATTGGTGGCAGAACATGTATTGAGATATAAAGCATTTTGTTAAAACCTGTTATGTCTGTCAAATGTATTCTATGGTCAAGCATCAAGATGGGTTACAACCGACTTATCCCTTTCCTATACATTATAGATGGGTTATTGATCTTGTAACCATGCCTCTAGGGATATGAAATATGCAATATTTAGTGATTGCAAGAGAAGATCTAACCAATCATGCTGAAGGTAAAGCTTTAACAACCAAGACCATTCAAGCTGTTTATCACTTTTTGCTTGAAGATGTATTTTGTAGATATGGCTATGTTTGCAAGGTAACCGCGGATAGAGGAGAATTAGATGTTGTTGATGAGGCACGCAACTTCTTTGCTTGATTGGGTATCAAGTTGGCTTTGACATCAACCTAAAATCGTAAAGGAAATGGAAAGAGTAAGAGAGGACATCAAGCTATTCTCAAAGCTCTAGCAAAGTCTTGTAGAGGAAAGATCAAAGAATGGCCTAAAATGCTACCTTTTGCATTATGGGTTGACCCGACTACTCACAGTACAATGACTGGCTATATGCCAAATGAACTTATGCATGGAAAATAACCAATTATACCAATTGAAGAATCTATTCTCACATGGAGTTTTCTACCTTGGGAGAAAGGCTTGGGAGGAAGGCATCAGTAGAGAAGAGTTGCTGACTTTGCGCATATGGCAGCTAAAAAGAAGGCATGAAGATGTTCAAGCAACTATTAAGAAGTTAAAAATAGCAAGACTAAAAAACAAAAGAAACTACATGACAACATATTGTACTTGATTTTATGATTTTTAATTGCTCTTACAGTCAAGAAAACAAGCTTGATTTGAGTTAGAACTTATGAGATAATGCTCTTGTGATCTTTGCTAAGAACATGCAGTTGGAAGCTCTATTAACATCTTCAAGAACTTGGCTTGGAATCTTCAACCCTTCTCTTATCTCTACCATCTCCGAAGTCTAAGCTCTTGAACCCGCATACATTCTTCTCTCTCATACCCCTATGATTGACGGTGAAATACCTCTTGAACCTTTAAACATTCACTATAATCCACTTATCTCTTGAAAACACGTCTCCATCTATCTTGTCTAGTTTTCTTGCCAAACCCCTGTGGTGATCTTCAACCCTACATGCTATGACAATGCACTGCGACAACATAGGATAGTTGATGAAGTTCTCTCTCTCTAAATCTATGTATCTCTATGTTCACCAAAATATGATACCCTACCTTAATAGTAATTAAGAGAGATAAGATCCCTTCAATTCTTGAACAAATTGAAGCAATCTTAATTAATCCTTGATGTATGTTGTTGAAGAAGTGCCCTAGATTGTTTAATGGAAAAAAGTCCCTTGATATGACCAAAATCAAACCAGGATTTCACAAGATTACTATGATGCCCTATTTATGGCAGCCATGGAAGGAGGAAGCTTTAATGGTGAAGAAAGAGGAAAAAGCTTTGAAGAAATCTCAAAGATACCTTAAAGTCTGAGAGAGCAAGCTTGTAATGAATAAAAATGCCTCAAAGATGAAGTATCTAACTAGTATTTTGAATCTTAGCAAATGAAGAGAAGGATTCACCACCTCTTAATCTTCAAGAAGTTTCTTCAACTTGTCGAAGAGTCACCAAGGAGTGCTAAAATCAACTTGATTCAAGCATTATAAATATTTACCACATAGATTGTATTTTGACAAGTCAACAATGCCAATATTTATCCTCAAAATTTTATTTGGATATTTAGGGTAGTTCCATGTACCTACAAATAGCAACATATGGGTTGAAAAAAGTATACTACAAATTAAGTGATTTGGCTATTCTCTAAGAGAAAAAGGTTCAAGAAGTGGATACTTCTCTTGTTACAACACTTGTATCTTGGTAGCTAATCCTAAGAAGAACCCCCCATTGCAATGCTACAAAAGGCAAAGATACCTCTTGCAGAATAAGAAGAGTGTATTCTTTCTAGAAGACAAAGAGAAATATAGTGGAGTAGAAAGCAATAAGAATACAACCTTTTGATTGACCTCTGAGAAATACATAGGAATAAAATCATATTCATTTTACAACCTTGATTGTTAGTACAAAAAGTTACTTGATCGATCTCTCTACAAAATAATGTGATTAGAATGACATGTCATGTACATATTGATGAGAAGCCTTTTATTAAGTTAGATTTATATCCTGTGTGATTTCTTTAATTTGTTGTATATTGTCAAATGATTTTATACATCAAAGCTATTTTCTATAAAAAGTGTTGAATATTACATAAAGTGATTTTGCTTTTCTTTGCCTATAGACATATCTTTTAAAGTAAAATGTTCTTGGTTATAGTAATGGAACTTCTCCTTACCTTGTGTATTACTTCTTGAGAATCATCCATAATTGTCAATAGAGTATCTTCCGTATCTTAAGAAATTGTGACTACAAAAAAAAACTAGTCACAACCATGGAAAATGTTCTTGTGAGATAAAGTGATAGAAAATCATACTTACCACCAGTAGAATGTGATGTTCTTTTTTCCAAAAAAAATTAACTATTCCTTTTATCAAAATTTTTGTAGCCTTCTTGAAATCCAAACAATAGCTTGCATTGTTTTTATTATGCCTCAATAGTAAAACAAAGTTATCAAGAAAAAGAGAGTGGGAGACCTATAACATGCAAAGATATGGTTGAATGAGCTCTTAAACTAATGTAAGTGCAAATATTAATATAAAGTACCTTAGCATTCCAATTACCCTAGCATGTTTCTCATTTCTTCTAATCCAATTTCCATGCCAAGTTTTTTTCCAATGGAGCATAAAATGCACAAAAAGCACAAGAGAAATGGTAAGAAAGAAAGAGGATAAAGGCATGTAGCAATGAAAGACATCTAAGACATTTACAAACAATAAAGTTACCTTCATATCTTCTTGCTTCTTCCAATCTAATAGATACGATAAGCCTCTTCCAATCCAATATGTAGATACATAAAAAGGGTAAGAGTAGTAGTAAGAAAGAGAAATAAAAAGAAAGGAAAATCATAATAAAAAACTTCTAAAACCCTTAGAGTCAACAATTCAATTATCTTCACAACTTTCTTACTTCTTCCAATTAAATTGACTTGGCAAGCCTCTTCCAATAGACTATGCAAATACACAAAAAGAGAAAAGTTATTACTAAATAAGAAAGAAAAATAATAGAAAGTCATGAAGCAAATAGATCAAAAGAATAAGAATTTTAAGGCCCTTAACAATTTATTTAAATGAAATGATACCTCAAGCTTCTCTCAATGGCACAAATGTGATATCTCAAGAATCTTCCGATGGTGTGGATAAACATAGAGAATGAAAAGTGATTCGTGGTATAGGTGGTAGATCTCATACTAAGATAAGTGATGCCTAGATGATTAAGCAAAAAAAAAAACCCTTATAAAGATAATTTTGAGATGATTGACATGCACCACTTACATTTGTTTCTAGATCATGAGATATGATACACTAAGAGCTTCGATTTGTTGGATCCTAATTAAACACATTCAACTTATGTAGATTTGCCAACTATTGATGTCTCCATCTATTAGTGGTTGATTGGATCCCTAATTTGGCTAGTTAACACTAGGATTTATTTTGTTGATTAACACCAAGATTAATCTATGCATTTTGGTTTGCTTGCAAGGTTTATAAGTGAGCCAAAGAAGTCCTGTTGGTAGGCTACCTTGATGATTATCCATTTTCTTACGGGAAGTTCCAACCTTGGCATCTTTTACCCTAGAGGTTTAGGAGACACCAATCTAGTGCTACAAGTATGGATAGATTCTGAATGGGCTAGCAAAATTGATCTTCAATAGGTTGATGCTTCAATCTACTCAATGCAAATACTATTTCATGGAGTAGCAACAAGAAGAAAATGACACTTTTTCTATCTTGTATGGATTCTTACCGAGTAGCATTGTTTATCACATGTGAGACTATGTGGCTCTAGTGGATGCCATGAGAGCTTGGCTATCCTCAGCTCCAAGCTACCACTCTTCTACTTACAATGAGTGTTGCATAGGTCTTACATGGAACTAGTGTTTCCCACACTGATGAAGCATATGGAGATCCAATATCATTTTAGTAAAGAACTTGGATGCCATAACTAATGTGGAGTATTTCAAGATGAAAGAAAACTAGGTGGATCTCTTCACCTATTCTTAGAAAGTGATCCAGGTCCCTAAGTCTTATCCCATATGCATGATCTAAGTAGGGAGGGGGGTTAGAGGATGGATACCTCCTAGATCTATAGGCCTTGGTACATATGGCGAATAAAGTGCACTAGTTTTGGGTAGTGTAGGGAGGGAAACACCATCATAACTAGGGAAACATTATTATGCAACACAAGAATTTGAGAAAGGTAGGATTAAGGGTAGCAATTAGGTCTACTAGTTGGGCAGACTCATCGGCTAGCTAGTACATCCTATTGGACCCACCTTTTTTTGTTGTCTGTAGGATTTTGTTACACTTTGATAGCTTGATGGAGGCTTCTTGCCTAATGTTCATTTCAATAAGTTTGTATATAGAGTGTATGAGATCTTTGGTTGATTGCATACATGCAATACTTTGTATACATAGTTTGCCCTAATTTGTTCACCTTTCTATGTTCAACATTCTTGTCATTCTTCTCTCTCTCTCTCTCTCCCCCATCTCTATGTTCAGTATCCACAATCATGGGGTGCCTATAGTTATGCATTGCTACACTTTGACATCTAAATGGATCTAAGAATCAAATAGTGATAGGTGGACTAGCCATATCAAGGAAAGGATGGACACACTTTTCCCCAAGGCAACAAGATGTGAAAATGAAATGACTTAGTTACTATGAGATTTTGTTATTTAGGGAAATGTGGTAGTACATTTTCTATAAGCTAGCAAAGGTTTTACTTAGCAATGTGATAATTGTTAGTTAAGGATTTGGTTTGGTTTAGTAGGGTGAGTTAAGGATTTGAGGATTGATAATTTGATCCCAAAGATAAGTGTAGCATCACAAAGTTGGTTCTAATAGCATAAATGTCCAACAAATAGGCATGGAAATTTTGATGGGGTTACTAGGGTTATGGTTGAGATATATTGTAGAAAGACACACTTTGAGTCCTGAGATGATGATGATATAGTGATGGATGTCTCTATGGAGTATGATGCACTTTAGGACATAAAACCTCGCAAGAAAGGGCATGAATAGTTGGTTTAAGAGTGTGTGCATGGGGTCTTGATGGATGTTATAAGTGATGAAATTAGTGACATCATGGACATGAGTTGGTGGTAGCCAAAATGGACACCATGCATACAAAAGAAAACCATTACAATGTAGATATGTTGGGTGGCACACTTCAAATGTATGCGATGCTTTAAAGATACCAAGAAGCATGAAATGGCATTGAGAGGTGCTATTGGGGGGGAACAGAAGGTGGAGGTTTGAGGAGAACCCAAGATATCACCCATTGAAAAGCAAGAGATTGAGAAGGGTGATAGGTGTCAATGACAACAAGATAGAAGAGAATTGCTATGGGTGTGGTGGTACAAAGATTGAGGAGAGTTGAGGAGGGAAAAAGTGTATCTATGAAGGTGTTACTTTGGAGGGATTGAAGTTGAGTTGAGGAGTTGGAGAAGCTAAGGTGGTTGTAGTAGCAAGGAAGAGGAAGATGAAAAGGTGGAAGCTAAAGATAGCAAAGAGGTTGTGGAAGACAAGAAAAGGAAGGTGGTAGAAGTGGAGGAGAAGGCTATATATATTCTCGAGTCAAGTGCCACACAACTTTTGAAGCCTATATGTAGAGATGTGGAGGCAGATCTTGGATTTGGAGGTGTGCTTTGAGACTAATAAGACTTTTGGAGTTAAGGTCTCCTATGATGTATTGTTTCATAGCTTCTATTTTCCCACTACCTTGGAGCATTATAGAGTTAAGGTCTTTCTGACAGATTGTTTGATAGCTTCTATCTGCCCACTACCTTGGAGCATTATAGAGCATTCTAATACTAATGCTATTAATATATGAGCTAGGTTGAGTAGAGAATGCGATCTATTTGGATGAAGACTATGAGTATGGAGGAGCTAGGTTGAGTAGAGAGTGCGATCTATTTGGATGAGTACTATGAGTATGGAGGAGTTAACATCTTTGAACAAGAGAGTTGCTTTGTATCTATAGTGCTTGAAGTGATGTCATTTTCTAGGAGTTCTCCATTGAAATTATTATCATCATATTTTCCATTATAAATGAGTATTTATAACCCTTTTTGACTCATTATCAAGTTGTAATGTTGTATGCTTATCTATGGATTTGGAGTTCCTTAGATGTGCTATGATGGGACCAAAAATGGGCCAGCACTGGCTATGGCACTAGCCGAACCTCATGCACATAATAGACACCTCCACTACCACAGGGCCTCACGGTTCAGGAGTGCCTATAATAACTAAATGCACACTAGATACTTCTAATATTGAGTTTGTAGCTAGATGAGAGTCCAATGTCACCTTCCCCAAAACCCCTCAAAGGGATATCCCACACATATTGGGAATAAGTGCCATGTATCACAAACACAGGAGGCGCCCCACCAGTTGATTACCATAGCCCCACTGTAGCTCTCCTACATCTTGGGGATTGGCCCCTCCATGTGCTGCTTTTACATATAAATATATTCGCATAAAACTCCTCTCTTTTTAGCGAGATCCAGGAGATACCATGTTTCTCACCAATAATTTTCCCCAAGAAACGAACGGCTATCCTATGGCAAGGGGAATCTCACCCTCTCAAGCGTGGGTCAACTATAATTCAAACTATTGCTATGCATTTCTAGGAGTTCATATCACATGTATTATCAATGCAATAGTGGACGTCTCGTTGTGCACAAACAGTTATGTTTTGAAATCAGCCTACATGCTAGTACGCAAACAATCTTTCGATGAATTCCAACTAACACATATATGCTTTGTTGCAAGAATCTAGCACCAAGGCAAACCTTGTGCTACTAGATCCCTTATTTCCAAATGGGTTGTTTCCTAAATGTTATGCATAGAAAAAACCAATCAAAATTTATATTATTGTAGCCCTTAAACTGTTGCACAAAATCCTCCTCCCCCTCACCGTTGAAGTTTTGCTTTGTTGATGGGTATATAGAGATTATTTTGTCATGATTTAGTGTATAAAGAGCAATAAATCACACACTGTAACAAAAACATAGGGCAAATGGAGGCCAAAACTCATGCTTTGCCCTACCATACATCCACAACCACTTATTATATTTTTTCGTATTTTTCTAAGGCATATTCCTAAATTTTCTCTTATTTCTTCCTATTTTTCTCTATTTTTCGAATAAAAATGTGATATATTTTCATAGCTCTAGTTCTTGATTCTTAGAACAAAAGAAATATAGATTTTATTAGCATTTTATCCCATGTGTATTGGTTTATCTCACCCGAAAATACCAAAAACCCCATTTTCCTCATAAAAACCATGTTTTATGGGTTTTGAAAAATTATTTCCAACATTTTGACTTTATGTTTTCTAATTTTTTCATCATGCAAGCATAGAACAAATAGTAAACAGCATGTCTACCAATTTTCACTCCCTAAGAACACCATTGGCTCAATCAAATGTAAAAAACAAGCAATTTTGCTTTGTAAAATAGAATTACCGATTTTTTTCTTCTTTGTGGGTTTTAAAATCTAATGCAGGACTGCAGATTAGCCCTCATGCAAGACTCAGCCCACCTCTGAATAGCCAACTCTAGCTCTCCACTGATCGGAGAGTGATCTGATATCATGTTGGATAAGTGTTCTTCAATCGATCTTCAATTTTCTTCATGGGCATGAACTGCCTCTTAAGGGGAGAGAGAGGGAGGAGAGAGAAATACTGAATTTGTATCTTAGCAACTAGGTAGCAATTGGAGGAGCGGAGACAAGCGATAAGAAGCGTAGAAAGAGTGTGCATCATGCATTTGATCAGTTGGGGGGGTGCTTTCAGCCTCCATAGCCCCCCCTCCCATAAATCGTCACCCCCTGCCATGGTGCCTTCATGCCATTTTTTTCGGCTAAAAAAATAGCCCCCCCCAAAACAAAATAAAAAATTGGGGGGTGCTCAAAAGGGAGCTCCCAAGGGTCATACCCTTTCCATTCTCAATTTTTTGCCAATTTTTAGCACTCCTTCCACGTCCCACGTCTGAATTACGATCTGAAAAATCCTGGGCGTACATCTCAAAGTCCCACACTATCGAGCATCTCCAAAAGTCCCATCTAACATACCAAAAATTTATGAGAATTCACCAATTGCCTTCCGTTGGGTCTTTAAAGGACTTTTAGGCATTGATGCTTAAAATCATACTGATTGCAGCTGTCGCCTTCGAGGAAGTCTATTTTTTCCCTAAAATTTGGAATTTTTGGCTATTTTTAAGTACTTCTCGACATAAAAAATCAACTGTCATTGGCGATCACAGGATAGGGTGACTCAGCCCGTCAAATCTCACGAACATATCTGCACAAAAACAACCAGAGGAAGCATCAAGCTGATACAAAAGAGATACGCATCAAAACACATCACAACTCTCACCCTACCCCCTGAAAAAATCAAGGCATAAAATCCACGAGAAGTAGGCTTAGCATAGTTTGACAGATAGCCTAAAGCAAGTCATTAACCAACTGTTCCAACACAGCCAAGCTAAAAAGAACTATCAAAGAGGTCATCCTAAGTGGTGGCCTGAACTACCTATCTAACTAAGGTCAACTCAACTAGGAGCTCGTACTAGGCGAGGACTCCTATAGCCTGATCAACAAATATTATCTTTTAGCACACTGGTCCTTTAGTCTCTTATTTTTCATCTTGGGTGTGTAAAAAGGAGGGAGCTGAGCGTAGTGACCCAAGGAGAACAAGGCATTGGCCTCAGGACCTGGCTCGGTACCCAAGAACCTACCAAGCCCTCGCAAGGATAGGGCGACTCAGCCCGTCGAATCCCATGAACATATCTGCACAAAAACAACCAGAGGAAGCATCAAGCTAATACAAAAGAGATACGCATCAAAACACATCACAGTTCTCACCCTACCCCCTGACAAAATCAAGGCATGAAATCCACGAGGAGTAGGCCTAGCATAGTCTGACAGATAGCCTAAAGCAAGTCACTAACCAACTATTCCAACACAGCCAAGCTAAAAAGAACTATCAAAGAGGTCATCCTAAGTGGTGGCCTGAACTACCTAGCTAACTAAGGACAACTCAACTAGGAGCTCCTACTAGGTGAGGACTCCTATCGCCTGATCAACAAATATTATCTTTTAGCACATTGGTCCTTTAGTCTCTTATTTTCCATCTCAGGCGTGTAAAAAGGAGGGAGCTGAGCGTAGTGACCCAAGGAGAACAAGGCATTAGCCTCAGGACCTGGCTCGGTACCCAAGAACCTACCAAGCCCTCGCAAGGTGACACTTAATCCTTTTCTAATGCTCACTTTTATTTTCACTCTAACCTTCTTGTATTTTTTATTTTTTCAACTAGATGCCACCCCTAGGAAGACAAGGCATTGGCCCCAGGTCTCTGACTCATCCCCAAGAACCTACCAAGCCTTCGCAAGGCGATAAAAATTTGCTCAATGATTTTTCTTTCTTTTCTATTTTGTTGTTTTAGGAGTTAGAACCCCTTTTTACACATCTCCATGTATTCATATATTTTCTTTCAAATATTTAGGGTTTTGCTTCTTTATATCATCATTTGAGTAGGATTCTTTGATTACCTCACACTAACAAAAACTCTTAGAACGGCCACCTAGCAAGTTAGCAAAATAGGGTCACTAGAACTTTCTTCGAAAATAGGTCTTTTAGTGCCTAAGAAGGCCGTTACAAGAGGCAACAACTACCCAAACGTGCCACAGGCATACATAACCAAAACCTGGGATTGCATGCCTCAATTTTCGGTCCCCAACAAACAAAAAGAAAGTACCTCCTTATTCATCTATTGTTATTTGCTTAAGGGAGAAAACCTCGAAAAGGGGACGAAACCACCTGGAATGGCCACAAGAATCTTCTCTGTAGAAAAGGCTCCGTCCAGCGACTTCATCAATATGTATGATGCAATCACTCAAACAATAAACCATTAAACTTACCTGCACCAAACAAACATAGGGCCCTCTTAGCCTAAAGAAATAGTACATTTGTACTGCAAACTAACTAGCCCTCTTGGCTTGAAGAAATCAAACATTAAAACCTTAAAACAACTGGTCCTCTTGGCCTAAAGAAATTAAACAAACCAGCTCATATAGATCCCTCCTTGGAAGAAGGAAGATATACAAAAATACGCTCTACTCCAAGGGGAAAAATAGGGCTCTCATCCCTAAACTAAATGCATCAAGTTGTGACCCATACCTCCTGCATATACAGCAAGAGGCATACGCATAACATGTCGTTTGACCAATCTATAGGTCCAGGATAATAGTGATAGATAGGTCGTCTCAGCTACTCTTTTGCATTACCCATATCAACCATTTCCTGACATATAACGTGTGGTCTGATAACATTCCCTACAAGCGATCAGGTCCTGTCTCATTATCAAGAGCAACATCTGGACTAGGACCACAGTTGAAGAAGAGGTCCTCTTCATAAGCAAAATTGGCTAGTGAATCCACAAACTGATTCCAAGAACGTGGAATCAACTGAAGAGATATGCTCTCAAATTCATCAAGTAGGGTTATAGCAGTTCGATGATACATACAAAGGATAGGATTCCGGACTGTATATGTCTCATTGAGCTGATTTAAGATCAGCTGGGAATCCCCTTTTACTAACAACTACCGAATGCCACCTTTCTTGGCAACATTCAATCCCATAATCAAGGCTTTATACCGAGATAAGCAGCTAATTTCATTATAACTCTACATGGGGATCTTGGATAACTACTCCAACACTTCCTTTTTTATTAGGACCCTTGGATGCCCCATCAAAGTATAATGTGTACGTCCACAATGGGTTTACATAGCTAGCCATCCTGAACTCCCCTATTTGTAATTATGATAGTCAAAATTCAACATATTGAGAGGATGAACTGATAGCTCTATCCCACCATCATTAAAGACTACATGGACGCTCGTCATAATCTATAAACAGTGATGATAGAAGACCTTAATCTCCCAAATGAATGTCCCGCCATCTTGCTCAGCCACTTTATA
The DNA here is from genome assembly GCF_053477565.2 of Lygodium microphyllum. Classification (NCBI taxonomy): domain Eukaryota; kingdom Viridiplantae; phylum Streptophyta; class Polypodiopsida; order Schizaeales; family Lygodiaceae; genus Lygodium; species Lygodium microphyllum. The sequence goes on along the minus strand of NC_141140.1, from coordinate 156,770,720 downwards.
ACCTTTAATCCACCAAATGAGCTTTCCGTGATGATATTGTTGCTCTAAATATGGGTGCTCCAAATAAGGGATCAGTCGACCCATCAACATCTATTGTTGTTTCCTAGTAGATGTCTGATCAAACGCGCATAGACCTGCAAGGCACTTATGTCATTAGCACAGTAAAAAATAATAAGGTTTAATCTTATTAATATTAACCTTATTCTTAAACTCCACACCCTCAAGATCTGCCAATAATGCTATGGATTTATTCTTCCCGATCCTAAAATTCCTATAAGGACCATCCCATTTGGGCTCTAGCTTTTCTGGAAATAATTCTCTATGTGCATCATAGTACAACACTAGCTGTCCTTTCTTAAAAGTGTATTTCTTTGCTTTCAGGTCATGGAGCTGCTTCACCTGACACTTGGTCACCTCTTGATGTAGAAAGCTCTGCAATTTAATCTCATTGAGGTGTGCTAGAGTGGTAAAGCGCTCTAATAATATTCCCACTCATGAAAATTGACTTCCGGCACACTGCGTAAACCTCGTGCAAAGGTTATCTGTCATATTGGAATTGCCGGCAGTGTAATCTGTGACCTACACGCGAGAAATCGGGACCTCCGCATTGGCAAAGCAAACCCGAGGGTTCAAACCCACAAATCGCACGTAAACACCCTCTTGGGAGGGGCAAATTGAATATTATCAAGGCAATTTTATTTTTTTTAATTTTTATCCCTTTTCCCCAGCCGATGCACGGCTGGAGGAGAGGGAGTGTGGGGGGATGGGCTTGGTGGAGTCGTGGGCTGCATGGGGAGGGGGGAACCCATGCAGGGGGCCACGTGGTGGAGCTCTTCTCTCCCCCCCTTGTCCTATATATACACCCGCTAAGGTGTTGAAGAGGGGAGAGGGAGGACAGACGGCTGCTGCCATCGCCGTGTTGGAGGGCAGAGGCTGCGTGGAGAGAGGAAGGGGAGTTGATGTCGACGCTGGGAGAGAAGAAGGCCGCCGCTGTACTCGCTGCCGTGTTGTGGGAAGGAGGCCGCCGCCTTGGTGGAGACCACCAGGCCGCCGCCCATCCCCGCCATCGTCATCAAGTCCTTTCCCTTGTCTTCGACGCCTTTTCCTTCCCAATCATTGGGCCTCCCACGACGTCGTTGCTGATCTTCAGAAGCTTCCTAGAAGCTTCTTTAAGAAGCTTCTAAAGATAAGCCCATAAGCCTTGGTCCTACGCACCCTTTCCGGTTTTAAAACCGGGTTTGTAAAGCTCCAAATCCCACAAGCTTGCTCGTAAAACCTCAAATTCCCGCATGCCCTCGCAAAGCTTCATTCTCGCAAGTTCCCGTAAAACCCAAATCCCATAAGTTTTTTTTTTTTCACAAGGCCTTCCATAAGCCCAAAACCCGCAAGCCCGGTACTCTCAAGGATCCGCACTTTGGAAGGGATCTCCGGTGTACGAGGGAAAAGGGGAAAGATCTTGAAGCTGCTCACAACGGTTGGAGAAGACTCACCGATCGCGTAAGGGTAAAGGCAAACCGGAAGTCCGTAAGCACGCTAACGATGGCTCCCAAGAAGTCGCAAGGCGCGCCTGCGGGAGGTTCTTCTCCTAGCATTCACGTAGACATCTCCCCGAGCCCACAGACCCAGGTTTTTACTATTGTGATTTCATACTAAAGTAATGCATTAAGCATGACAACTCCATGGATTAGGAAGCACCCGTGCATGTTCAAATTCACCTAGCCTAGTTAAATGCAATTGGGAAAAATTGGTATTTTCAATATGAACGCTAATTGTCCATCCATCTTACGACCTTAATAGTAAATTGCCTTGTCGTGCATTTTCAAAGGAAAGCCACATATTGCCTAGGGTTAAAGAGGAAGTTGTTAAGTGCATTGGTCATGAAGGAAAGGAGTATTTTTGCAATAACTCCCTTCGTTATGATTCGCATGAGGGAATTGTTAACTTCTGTTGCACGGCATGAAAAAGAACCCCGATCTTATAAGTTGCGTGGGAAAAGATGCTTGGAAATGGATTAAATCGACACTTGCCTTAGTATTGCATGAACTTCATTCACGATGTTGTTGTATCTAAGGGTCGCATTTATACTTTCGCAAATTTCATTTCATCAAGTTGCATTTAGGAATGATTGCATGGCTTATAAAAGCATGAAATGCAAATACTTAGACAAAAGGTTGTAGGCGTTATTCCTTGATGTAAATCCTAGTAGGCCCTATGTAAGTTATTCTTCAAATTATCATGCCTTTTGACTTTAGCAAAAAGGGATAGGGCTATTGCGGATCTTATGGTGCGTAGAAGTAATGAATTACATGTTTACATGTATTGTAACATTTTGCAACTATTTTTCTACTTTAGATCAAGTTTATCATCTCTAGGAAAGAATTTTCCTTGTCATAAGACAAGTAGGTCAATTTACCCAAGTCATTTGTGGTATCATGACTGTTAGGGTTTCGTATAGGCATAACTAGCTGATTCAATAAAAACCTCAAGTAGTAGCTAGGGCTTGGCACGTTAGAAATGCAGCCAAGTATCGTACTTGGACGCCAAGTCCAAGTCCTCAAACCCAAAGGTCCTACCCACCTTCCTGGAATGTTGAGTCAATTGGACGCTCACGCAAATAATGATCTAGGGTTTCTACCCTAAGGATCATTCGACCTAATACTAGAACTTGGATTGAGTTGGAATCCCTAGGACCGAACATTGTCGGCCTAGTGCAATTGGGATTGGGTTGAGTAAGAAGACACCCTAAACCCTACTTCTAGTCTAATCATGATTCCTTGACCAGAAAACACCATTCAATGGGTGAAATGATCCCTTGGAATAGAGGCGACACTTTTGCAACAAGTTGCAACGTCGCATAGCCTTATGGTTTGATCACAAGAAAGTTTTGCCATTCCTTGGAATGAGGTTGGCAGGTTCTTGCGCAAGTTTAACTTGCAAGAGGATGAGTAGTCATCCTGTTACATCACCCTTATTGGGAAAATTTGCCAAGTTAAGGGAAGTTAGGTATTTGCTTGGAAATAAATGATCAATCAATAAGTTAAAGCGACATGACCGCCAGGGTTTACTGTTAATAAACCTAAGGTATTGGTTAAGTTGGGTTAACAGGGTATGACCCTAATCCAAGGACAAAAGGGTGAACAAATAAATCCTTGGGGGATCTTGCCAAGTCGAAATTAATCCCAAATCGAATGCTGGATGCATTCGGAGAGAAGGATTCACTCCTTAATAGTTGGCCAAATAAACGACCACTGAAATTGATTGTGCTTGTAATAGTTTAGAAAGCATTGTTTGCATTGTTTGCTCAAGGAACTAAAGGATGAAAAGATATCTAAATGCTTCAGGTTGAAGGCCTGAAGGGAGAGGCAGCTTCAGTTACCCCCGACTGCCTGCCTGACCCTAACCAAGGGGGTTGTTGACCGCGCCGGGAACGTGGACCGAACCTGCCGCGAGAGGTCTTTCTGTTGAGCTCTACTTGGAGTAGGAGGACGCTTGGGTGCCACGGGGGGCTCTGGCCGTAAATCCCTCGCCTTCCGGGTCCTGCACAAGAGGCTAACGTGACTCGGGATTGGATCTCGAGGCCCGCATACTAGTCTACGGGCAGAAGCTTGGAATAGTGATCCCTAGCCGATTACGGGATAAGCCTTCGGGTGGATTATGGACTAGCCTACGGGCGGAACTCCTTGTATTTCAAAGATAAAATGATGAAATGATAATAAAGAAGTTGTTTGATATTGTTTTTCTATGTCACGTGATAAGATTACGTGAAGGAACCAGTGCTTAACAAGGTTAATTAAAGAAGCTGTTTGTTATATGTCAAATTAATGTGTTAGATAATTACATAACTAAAACAAACCGAGGAAAGTGCGGAGGATGGACCATGGGTCCGTCCTACGGATGGGTGGTCCCGGTTAGCCGGGAACTTTTCTCAAAAATCTCGAAGAACAGCGGGATGATCATCATCATCAAAACGAATAACGAGAACGATGACCTAGAGTTACATCTTACCCAATTTACGTTGTTTTAGGGGAATGGAATGGGACTATGCCTTATGGCTGAGAGGTTGAGTTTTGCATCCCTCTCGTTTCCCATTCTCCTTGAACCAAGTGTAGCGTGAATCCGCTTCGGACCTGGCGTTTCTGCGTAAAGTAGTTCGCTTGGGTCTGACGCTAGTTGCTGTTAGCTAATGACCAAACAGGAAAACCCAAATTCCGGTCGATCCTAAGTGGGAATGGCCAGGATACTTCCGCTACGTGGCAGACACGGGAAGACCTAGATTGCAAAACCTGTAACATTCCATGGGAGTGCCGGGCGGAGTTTTCTAGACATCCTTTCCGATGGACTGCTAAGACATGTCCTGGATGATTCTAGTGGTCACGTTACAGAGGGCATCCCCATCACCCAAGGAATGATTAATCACGAATCTTATCGTTGACAACTCAATCTCTAAAGATATGACGCAGTCCTCTCCATATACTAACTTGAATGGGATGTGACCAGTAGCTTGTTTGAATGTCGTATTTTATGCCCACACTGCCACATACAACTTTTTGTCCCAATCTTGTTTCTTTTTCGATACTACCTTCGACAGAATGCCCAAAAGCTGTTTGTTGGTACTCTTGACCTACCCATTGGCTTGTGGGTTGTAGGGGGTTGTTTTATTATGCTTGATGTGCCAAGCCTCAGTCAGGATTTTTATCACTTTGTTCAGAAAATGCGTCCCCCGGTCTGATACTATTTCTTTTGGCAGACCAAATTGACATAGTAATAAGGCCCACAAAGTCGATCCCCCACTTCCCGAATGGAAGGATCGCCATAATAGGAGTGAGTGGTCACTTCCTATTCTCTCGGCTATCATGTAGTTGACAGATGTCGCATCTTTTAACATACTCAAATGCATCCTGGAAGATGGCCGGCCACCAATATCCCGCCCTCAAGGCTTTTTGCGTAGTTAGCCGCCTAACAAAATGACCTCTGCAAGCAGAGTCATTGCACTCTTCTAAGATGAAAGGGACCTCATCAAGGATTACGCATCGGCGGTAGATATCATCTACCCCTTGCAGATACATCATGCCTGCGATTATTGTGAATTTTAAAGCCTACTACTTGATCTTTTACTTTTTTGACTTCATTGAACCAGCTCTAGTCTCTCCTGTCGACAAATAATGGGTTATTGCCACATATCAGGAGGGAATAGATGCCTTGTCAATCTTGAACAATGAGTCCCAGTCACTACCTTCAGACAGAGCTTCCTTTGGCTCCCCAAAGTCCACAAGGCACTCTAGGATACCCTGTAACCTGGGTGGCTTGATCTTAACCTCATAATCAAACTCCTGCAAAGTGATTAACCACTTTGCCAAACAGTCGGGCAGTTGTAGCTTATTCATTAGTAGTCGTAGCCCTTTCACCTTCATATATAGGACAACCTTCTCATAAAGGATGTAGTGCATGAACGTTTTAGCTACAAAGACCATCGCAAGGCACAAATTTTCCATATAAGTATAATTAATTTTGGATGCACCAAACTTCCGACTAGCAAAAGTAATCGGGTGATACCACTTCTGGTCCCACATCTGCTCTAAACAACAACTAACGCTATGCATGGCAGCTACTAAAAAGATATAAAAATTTTCACCCCTCTTTGGTGCTTTCAGCATAAGTGCTCTTGCGAGTCCCTGCTTTCCATCCACCTTACAAGGGTTACTCCACATAAACAAACAATTGAAGGATAACAGATTTGTCAATGGCAATGTTCTTTCTGCCAAAGCATTCATAAACTGTCGATAATATCCAACTGATGACAGAAAGCTGTGGACTTCTTTGGGGGTGTGTGGTGGACTCATGGTGACTATAGCTTTGATCTTTTTAGGATCTATCGCGATCCCTACCGAGCTAACTACATGGCCTAGCAGGAGCCCACAAGTTACGCCAAAAACGCACTTCCTTGGATTGAGAGCTATGCAAAATTGTCTGCATCGCTCAATTCTTTTTTGTAAAATAATCAATTGCCTTTCTCTCATGATGGCTGCCCCTAAATTGTCAAAAAATACCTTTAGTTCCTCAAGGGAAATGTCACCAAAGGTCTTATCGGTAGTTTGTTGCCAAGAACCAGGCGCATTACATAGACCAAATTCCATCACATGATACACAAAGTTCATGAAGATTGTTATGAACGTTGTTTTGAGCTTATCCTCTTCTGCAATCACCATCTGATTATAGCCTGCAAAATAGTCTATGAATGAATATATCTCTCTACCCGCCAATTGATCTAGAATCTGGTCGATAAAGGGCAGTGGGTAATAATCCTTAACTATTTTCTTATTCAACTCTCAAAAGTCTACACATAACCAAATTTAATTATTTTTCTTCTTCTTGATCACAACTGGTGAGCACCATTCCGTGTGTTGCACAACGAAGATCAAACCTACTTTTTGTAATTTTTGTAACTCCTCGAACAACCCATCCCGCAACTCAAACGGCATACACCTGACTTTCTGTCACACAGGACAGCTTCTTTCCTTCAATGGAATTGTATGGAAAACGAGGCTCTGAGGAATGCCCCTAAGTTCATTGTAACTTCAAGCAAAAACATCGCAGAACTCTTGGATCAGAGTGACATAATCCTCCCATTCCTCTTTGCACTAAGCATGGACCCTTGCTTTATTGGCCGCTCATCATCTGGCATACCAAGGTCTGGCTCGATAACATTTGTGTCCCTTATTCTATCTTGAGCTTCTAATGGCTTGTTCACCGTTACTTGATATAAGCCTTCTATGGTGGTCGATCCCTCTTTGGATTCATCAGTCGAGGACATCTCACTTTCAGACACATCTTCCATTGTCTCTATCTTTGTAGAAGACAGGGGAGCTCACTCACTTTGAGTTGATTCAGGATATGCATCAACTACCACCTGTTTGTAGCACCTCTGCCAAATATCAATCTACCAGTGGGTATATCTACTTGACAATCTGCTTGTAAAATCCAAGATCAACCAAGGAATACTTGGTAAGTCGGATGCCTTGCAAATCAGATTGCCCTAAAGTCCAACATGCATTCTATGTTGGCAACTGTCACATGGACTTTAGTAATGTAGCCCTCCGGCTATCTCAGACTATCGTAGCCATTCTAAGGATCCTGGAGGTATCTTTTTGAATCGCAAGACCCAATCTCTCCATCAATTCAAAACTCATAATATTAATCGAAGATCCTGTGTTTACGATAGCATTATCCACTAGAATCCCATCAACATAGGGTGCAGCCCTTGGGTAGTGCTTTTCAGCATTCTCAAACCAATCATCCCCTACCCACCCTATTCCCAATGGTTCTACAATATAACCTGTATGCAAGATCTTTTTAAAATCTTTGCGTACTCTTGACGACACCTTGATTAGCTACAAGAGATTCACAGCAGGTCTAACATCACAAAGGGAGCTAGCTAAATCAAATTTGTGATAATTTGCTAAATCTTGCTTTTTGCGCCAAACCATTCGCTCTTTAGGATGTTGCATTGGCTTTATTGCCTCTATTTTAACTCTTACCTTCTTCCTCAATATCTCTTTATCTCTCTTGGCATCAGTCTTACTCTCTACGGGCTTCAGAGGTCCCTCTTCCTCATCAGGATTTAAAACTTGTGTTCCTTTATTACCATGCAAAGGGTTTTCATCAACAGGTTTTACATTATCTTTGTCACCTTCTCTATGTTTTTGGCCTCTTGTTACGGCATGTAGGCTAGAAGCTTCAGTGCCATTAACCTACGCAGTCTTGATGAGGCTCACCCAACTACCTGGTGCATAGATCGGATGCCGTATGCGCACGTAGTGAGCGTCAGAAGGTTCCCAAGAACAAAAGAACTCTACTTTTTGCACACAAATCAATCTTCCCCCATGCCTTGTGTGAGAGCTCCACAAAGCATATATTTCATATATTATTCATCTTCAAGCTCAAATAATAGCCCAAATTACAAAATAGCACACTTTAGCTTTTGAGTTTGCTTTTGTGCCAATAAAGAATTAAAGCTAATGGGTGCCCAAGAAGTCAGGCATACCCAAATACAATGTCCAATACAAATATCTAAATCGTGCGTCCATGCACATACAAAAATAATAAATAAATATCAAGCGCTTTGATAAATAAGCGTGACAAAATATAGGCGCCATGCCTAAGGTATGTGCCCATCAAAATATTGATGATAACTTGAATACACGCTATCCTCCAATGCTTTCCACTGCCACCGCTACTTGCTCTACACATCAACTGAAGCATTCACAATCGTTAGTAAAATAATACAATTAAGCCGACAGAAGTGAATACCTAGCAGTCTTCAGCTACATAAATAAATTGGTTAGAAATCAATCCTAACCTTAATTTATCACGAGTGCGCACTCAAAACTCATAAACGTTTATTAATTTAAATATGTAGTTTGTGGAATCACCCGCTATGGAATCACCCATATACACATTAAATTAACAAAATGCCCGAAAAGGATAGGCGTCCCCATCGACTTCTCGCACAAAAAATCCACTTTGTGTATGAGCCCCAATAATAAAATCTTACAGAATCCATCGTAAAACATCATGGATTCCACCGTGGCATGGAATCCACCATGGAATATGCCTCATGGCATCATACCCCGGGGTGGGATAGCAATTGACCTCAATTGCTATTAGCTCAATGTGGAGCTAACAGAGTGGGGAAAGAATTTAAGTCTCTAGCGTGCATCCATTGGGCCTCTTCAACAGGATGGTTTTTAAACTTGACCAAATATCTAGAATATCTACGACCAGTTCTAGTGGTCATAAAGTCAGTATGTATAATAGTTTCAGGCTCAAGGATTTCAGTTTCATAATCTAGCAAAGGAGGGTTTTCATAGACAGGGTGTACAGGTAATTGGCCTCTAAAAGGTCGTAATAAACTGATATGGAAGGTGTTGTAGATTTTCCAATGTTGTGGTAGTTCTAGTTTAAATGCATTGTCATTGATTTTGTGTATGATCTTGAATGGTCCATAGAATCTAGGTGCTAATTTCACAACTGGGTGTTTATCTACACTTTGTAATCTTCGTTTTTCTATGCGTAACCAAACATAATCATCAACTTTAAAATTCATAGCATGTCTTTTCTTATTTTCTTGTTTTGTATATGATTGCTGGGCTTTGGCAATCATATCTTTAACTTCACAAAAAATAGTAGCATGCATGTTAGCAATATCATCAGCAGTTTGAATTTTGTTTGATAATGATGCAACAGGTGTAGGCAATCTATATCCATAAATAACTTCAAATAGTGCTTTCTTTATAGCTGTATGTGGTGTATTATTATATGCAAATTGAAGTAAATGTAGATGTGTATCCCATGTATGTGGTTTTGAAATGGTGTAAGCACGCAAAAGATCTAAAATAGTACTGTTAGTAGCTTCTGTTTGACCATTTGTTTCAGGATGAAATGCAGATGAAAAATCAATCTTTGTTCCTAAGTTAGAAAACAAAATAATCCAAAAATTATTATAGAATCTAGAATCACGATAAGAAATAATGACTTTTGGTAAACCATGGTTAGTAAACACAGTTTTCAAAAACAATTGAGAAGCTTCAGATGCAGTTAAAGTTTTCTTGCATGGAATAAAATATGCTTGTTTGCTAAACCTGTCTACAACAGTCCAAATCATATCATGGTTAGCTTTAGTGTTAGGTAAACCAGTGATAAAATCCATTGGAATCTGTTTCCATGGTCATGATGGAATAGATAATGGCATTAGTAAACCATATTGTTTACCATGGTGTCTTTTAACTCGTTGACAAACTAAACATTCAGATACAAAGTTAGATACATCAGTGTCCATATGTGGCCAATAAAAATCTTCAGCGTACGCAAAGTAGATATAATTCCTCTATGACCTTGATATGGAGGACAATGAATTTCATGCAAAACAAATGATCGAAATGGAGCATTCACGCATAATCTTTTTTCATAAAACATGAATCCATTATTGTAAGACAATGAATCAATAGGAATCCAATTATTTGCAACTAATTTATTCCAATCAGCTTGAAAAGTAAGATCTTGATGATAAGTATCTTTCATAGGGATAAGAGAATCAAATGATATCACAGAAATATTACGAATTGTCGGTCTTCTACTTAAAGCGTCAGCTACAACATTCTCTTTTCCTGGTTGATATTGTATAAGAGGATGAAAACTTTGAATGAAAGCTGCCCATTTAATGTATCGGTCAGATATTTGTGGTTGACTAAGGAGATGTCTAATGCTTTGTTGGTCAGTTTTGATCATAAATTCAAAACCCATTAAATAATGTTTCCATTGACGTAACACTTGTACTACATCTAACAATTCCTTGTCATAGGTAGAATATTTAAGTTCAGATGGTTTGATTTTATAGCTAGAATAGGCTATGGGATGATTATCTTGCATAAGGATAGCTCCTATTCCACATCCACTAGCGTCAGTAACTACTAAAAAGAATGGTCTATTAAAGTCAGGTAGTTGTAATACAGGAGCATGGGTTAAAGCATGTTTCAACAAATCAAAAGATTTTTGTTGATTATCAGACCAGTTATACACAATACCCTTCTTTAAAAGTTTAGTCAAAGGTAATGCAAGTAATGAAAATTTCCTCACAAACTTTCTGTAAAAACTAGCAAGACCTAGAAAAGAATGTAACTCATACACATTTTTGGGTATAGGCCAGTTTAAAATTGCTTCTATCTTTTTAGGGTCAACTTTAATACCTTCTGATGAAACAATATGCCCTAGATATTCAATTTCTGTTTGAAAGAATTCACTCTTGTCTGGATTAGCATATAATTGATTGTCTTTTAACAACTTGAAAACTAAATACAAATGTTCATAATGCTCATTCTTATTTTTACTGAATACTAATATATCATCAAAGAATACTATGACACAATGCTCATGTTTCAAAAATATGCGATTCATCATACGACTAAATGTAGCTGGTGCATTAGTTAGACGGAAAGACATAACTAGAAATTCATATTGTGTTCTAAATGCAGTTTTAAATATATCAGATTTATCCAATCTTACTTGTGTTGAGATATCGAGCTCCACTCGTGATATGCCAGGGTGACCGTTATGCATTTATGTCACCGACTTGTTAGCTGTAGATGCGGTTGGTACACCGCCCATGAATAATAGCTAGATGACAGCTATCCTTATCTACTCTCATTCGTGGCTCAGTTAGTATGCCACCTTAGTTAGTTGAGTTTGGTTTGAGACCCATATATAGGGTTCTTCTATTTCTATGTACTAGAGTTCTTTTGGCCTACAAAAACTAAGAAGATGAAAACTGTTTTCAGCCTCCATCTGTGTGTGTGTTCTCCCATTGTGCAAGCAAGAAAGCTACAAGTGAGACTCCTTCCTTCTCTCCCACAATCGTGACAACTTGATGATAAAGCACCATATTGGGGAATATGGAATTTTTCCATAAGTTTAGGACATGTGGTCAAATCTTTGAATTTGTCATAACTTGAACACTATAACTCCAAATCGAGCGTTCTATAGCTCAATAGATTCCATTTTTCAAGGCTTTCCAATGATAGGTCACATCATATGGTTCTAAGAAACTTATGGACATGTTATCCGGGTGCCACCTTTTTAGTATTCAAAAAATGGGAATTGGGAGATTCCCAAACTCACTAATATTGTGTTATAACCAAATTTAAGATCTATCTTACTAAATATGGCAGATCCTTATAGTTTATACATAAGTTCATCTACCCTAGGAATTGGATATCTATTCTTAACAGTAATTTTATAAGGGCATGATAATCAATGCACATGTGATAAGTATTATTTTTCTTTTTCACTAATAAAACAGGTGCACCAAATGGAGAACTACTAGGTCGAATTAATCCTCTGTTAAGCGATTCTTCTATTTGATTTTGAATTTTTTTCTGTTCAATTTGGTTATGTCTATATGGTGCTTTACATGGTGGTTGTGTTCCAGAAATTAAATATATTTTGTGATTTTCAGGTCATGAAGGTGATAGTCCAAGTGGTAAATCAACAGCAAAACAATCTTGAAATTGGGCAAGAAATTGTGTATGCCTAGGATGCATCTGTTTTTCTTTAGCTTGAATTTCATTCACCCATATTAAATAAGATTTGCTACTTTTACGTAATGCACGTTTAGCTTGAGTATGAGTAAGCAGTGGAAAGTTATTGAAAGCGTGCATACCATGCAATATGATTTGTTTTCCTTGAAAATAAATTTTAATTGAATGCGTAGAATAATCTATGTCAGGATTGTATTGATGATGCCAAGGCATTCCTAAGATAATATCACTAGACTGCAAAGGTACAACTAAGAAATTTCTTCGTTCAGTATATTCACCAATTTTAATTTCTAAATTATGCACCTCTTGTGTTCCATTATATCTTGTGCCTAGGAATGCAGCCTTAATGCGATAATGTGTAGAAACAGTTTGTAAATTCAATTCTTTGACTAATTTTGTAGAAATAAAATCATGTGTGCTCCCATCATCATGTAAAATAGTCTTTTCTTTACCATGCACAAAACATTTCATTGTTAACAAAGAATGGGGAGTTGGCATACTTGGCAAAGTATCCAAAGTAGTACTAATGTCGTCATCATCTTCCATAAAGTCACGCATTTCCTCATGTTCTTCTTCTTCCATTGTGCCAATATAATTGATATGGACAAGTGGCTTTTTCGATTGACAATTGGCTGCTAGATGTCTAGGTTGATGGCATTTGTAACAAACAATGGGTTTGGCTTTAGATACATTGTTGGTAATGGCACGAAGTTTAGAAATGTTGGGATTTGACTGTGAGGATGGCTTAGGGTTTGGATTGGTGTTTGATGGCAAGGCAGGTGGTCGTGTCCAAGACTTACGGAGTGAAGATGGAAGAAAATGACTTTGATTGAATCTACGAAAATTTGAATTGAATTGTTTGGAGCCATAGTTGCCATTAGTTGGAAATTATTGTGGTCGCTTGTCTCTTCCGCGAATCTTGTCTTCAATGTCATGAGCCAAGGAAATTGTATCTTCAAGGGTTGTTGGCTTGAACATATTGACTTCAGCATAGAAATGTCCAAGTAGGCCAGACATAAACTTGCATTTGTGAGTCACTTCAGGTACATCTTCGAGCATGTGTAGTTGCAGTAGTGCATTCCAAAAACGTTCAGTGTATTGGGAAATAGGTTTGCGATCTCTTTGTTGTAGAAGATCCCATTGCTTGATGGCTTTTTCATGGAACTGAGGAGGAAGGAAATTCTGCAAAAACTTCTTTTGGAAAGTCTCCCAGGTAGTGGGACATTCAATGCTCTTGCGGACCACAGTCCACCATAAGGATGCTCGATCAACTAAATGGTTAGTGACACATTTAATTTTGTCTTTCTCAGCATATGTTTCTTCATGGAAGTAATCATCAAATTGACTGATAAATGCAAGTACAGTCTTTCCATCTTGTGATCCATTGAAAGTATGAAATTTGAAGTTTCTTTTACTTATCTTTGTTTCTTTACGGATGGATTGGGCTTTAAGTGTCGCATCGATGGTACGTCGTATAAGATCTTCGGGTTGCGGTCCATCTTTGTCGGTGGTAGATTATTGCAAATTGGCCAATTGAACTTGCAAAGCTTGTCATGCTCTTCGTTCTTCTTCGAGCTGCATCATAATCAAATCCAACTTTTGCTCCATCGTTGGTTTGAGTAAATCATCTTCAGCCATAAAATCGTCCATGTTTTGTTCAGTCATCCTGTAAAATCCAAAAGACTTCACACTCTCGAAATCTTATTAGCGGAATGAGCGTAGCTCAAAGGCGGGTATACAAGGCTTGTATATTTTTGTTTGGCTTTTATGGCCTTTGTCCTTTGCGATTGCGGTATTCGTTGTCACAACCGTTGCATAGAAACGGCGTATAATCTTCGTATGATCTACGTATGACCTTCTGCGTTTGCTGAAACTGGTTCAGCAAGTTTGCAAGTGTGAACAGGGTCTACCAAAGAGTAATAGATGGATTCTGTGCTTTTGCATGTAAACTGCCCCTTTGATAGTTGTTGAGTAAGTCTTTCATGGACCTTTATGACTTGCAGGACTTAGAGAACTTATGACATTAAATCTTAAGTGACTAAGCTTCATAAAACTGACCGTCGACGATTTTGTTTTTAAGGAGGGGGGCTATTTTTTTCACTATTGATTCAGGCGACAGCATACCGCGATACTAAATCAAAAAATTGAGAGGTCTTAAGCTTTTTAATAAGCTTATTAAGCTTTAAGTTAAAGCTTTGAAACTTTTTGGATATGGAGTTTACTGTTTGAAGACGACTTGAAGAAGGAGATATCCACGTGGTCCTCCACCTACACAAGCTGGTCCTTCGCGATCAGAGAGTGCAAAAGGGGGTTCTTGACCGTCAGGAATACGCTGGTATTGATCGTTTGTGAGATGAAATTGATTGTAGAGCTCGATCGTTCCAGGAGCTCCGCTTTTGCGCAAGATGGTAAGCAATTGGAAGCTCTCGAATTAGCTTCGCTTTGATACCACTGGTGCACAGATCGGATGCCATATGCACGCGTAGTGAGCGTCAGAAGGTCCCCAAGAACAAAAGAACTCTACTTTTTGCACACAAATCAATGTAGAAAGCTTGCATGACATGAACAAGAGACCAATTGGGTGAAATCTCTCCCCATGCCTTATGTGAGCGCTCCACAAAGCATGTATTTCATATATTATTCATCTTCAAGCTCAAATAATAGCCCAAATTACAAAATAGCACGCTTTAACTTTTGAGTTTGCTTTTGTGCCAATAAAAAATTAAAGCTAATGGGCGCCCAAGAAGTCACGCGTACCCAAATACAATGTCCAATACAAATATCTAAATGGTGCGCCCATGCGTATACAAAAATAATAAATAAATATCAAGCCTTTGATAAATAAGCGCGACAAAATATAGGCGCCATGTGTTCAAAGAGTAGAGAGAGAGAAAGGGAAAGACTCCATATCCATGAGCCTTCAGGCTCTCAAGCTCATTCCTTCATTTCCACACACTGAACTGAAAAGCACACACACACTACAAGATAAAGTGACCTAGTGTAAATGTAGACTAGACTGACGAACTCTAGTCAGGTCATTGATTGACTACTAACCCGACTTATTTAATGTAGTCACATGTAGACAGCTGTACACACTAGCTGTCATAGATGTTGGTCATAGATGAAGACACACTGACGGTGAGCTTGATTTCTAACACTCCCCCTCAAGCTCAAAAACAAAACTCAAATCATCTGCATCACTCCAAGTAGCTGTCTAAAGTGAATGAACTTATCTTTACCAAGTGATTTGGTAAAGATGTCTACTACCTGGTCTTCAGTCTTCACATGCTCCAAGTCAATCTGATCTGCTAAAACCATTTCCCTGATGAAATGGTAGTGAACCTCAATGTGTTTTGATCTTGCATGATAAATAGGATTGCTTGCTAACATAACACTGCTCAAATTGTCACAATACATCTTGACTTTGCTGTCCAAGTGTACTCCCAAGTCATTCAGTAACTTCTGTAACCACTTAGCTTCACAGGCCGCTAAGGCCGCACCATGATACTCTGCTTCCGTACTGGACAATGCAACTGTAGGCTGTTTCTTACTCTGCCAACTGATCATGCTACTACCCAATCCAAATGCATAGCCACTGGTTGACCTCCTGTCATATGTGCAACCAGCCCAGTCAGCATCAGTGTACCCCATCAAGTCAAGGGTTTTCCCATATGCATAAAATAGCCCATGATCTGTGGTACCCTTTACATATCTCAGAATTCTTCTGACTGCATCCAAGTGTGGTTTGCGAGGCTTCTGCATGAACTGACTGATCAGCCCCACAGCATAACTCAAGTCAGGTCTAGTGATCGTGAGATACATCAAGCTGCCTACCATCTGTCTGTACATAGTAACATTCTCAATCTCTTTCCCAACATCAATTTGCAGCTTGACATTCTGCTCCAAAGGTGTATCCATAGGCTTGCAATCAGCCATACCATATTTCTGTAACATGTCATGAGCATACTCCTTCTGTAGCAGCCATATGCCTCGAGGTGTAGAGACAACCTCAATCCCCAAAAAATATTTCAGCTCTCCAAGATCCTTGACCTTAAACTCAGCCTGTAAACATGTCTTTATTTCTGCAATCCCATTTTCATCATCTCCTGTAATGATTAAGTCATCAGCATAGACAACTAGAAAAACATAGCCACTATCTGTCTTCTTCGTAAACAGACTATGATCAGCATCTCCCAATCGGAAACCATGTTGCTGTAAATAACTGCTGATGCGAGCATTCCATGCTCTGGGTGCCTGTTTCAACCCATATAATGCCTTTTTCAGTCGACATACATGTGCTAGAAATTCAAGATGTACATAGCCTTCAGGCTGTTCCATGTAAACCTCTTCTTGTAATTCTCCATTGAGAAATGCATTCTTTACATCCATCTGCCATAGTTTCCAGCCTCTAGCTGCTGCCAAAGCAATCACAGTTCTAACTGTAGCCATCTTTGCTATAGGGCTGAAAGTCTCCTCATAATCAAGACCATACTGCTGCGCATACCCTTTTGCAACCAGCCTGGCCTTATATCTTTCCAATGATCCATCTGATTTACATTTTACCTTATACACCCACTTGCATCCAATAGGTGTTTTTCCCTCAGGCAACTATACCAAATCCCATGTACAATTTTCAGCCAAAGCTGAATATTCCTCATCCATAGTAGCACGCCAATTCTCATCTGAAACTGCCTCATCAAACTTACTTGGTTCTCTAAAACCTGTTACTTTCGTCATATAAGCATAATGACGGGCTGAATATCAAGTGTAAGTATACCTATCAACAGGTCGTCTGACCCTCTCTGATCTCCTGAGCTGTGGCTCATTGTGAGCTTGCCTCTCATGAGGTGGCACATAACGGCTTTATCTAGCACCTGGCGTCATAATAGACGGAATCCCCAATTCACTATCTAAGCTGTCACTGCTAGATGAATCATAACCTGTAGTGAGTGGACCTGTTACATCTTCAAAAACCTTTTCTTTTCCCTTATCTGTTCTCCCCCTCACTGACATATCCGTGTTAGTGGATGCAGTAGTGCGACTCCGTAATCGTCCTGTCCAAGGACTCACTGTAGATGATACATCACCTGTCTGACCAGTCATGGAAGTACTCTCTGCAGGAGTATTTTCAGCATGACTCATACTGGGTGAGCCATCAATAGGCACTGCAACATGATTCCCATACCAAGATGCTAACTCATCAAATACCACATCTCTGCTTATGAGTGTCTCATGCGTAGAAGGTACATAACACATAAGCTTTCCGTTCCTGTGCATATGCAATAAACACACTTTTCACTGCCTTAGGATCCAATTTCTTCCTCTTCTCATCCGGTATATGCACATATGCAATGCTGCCAAATACCTTCAAGTGTGAAATATCAGGTTTATGACCATACAGCCATTCATACGGAGTGACATCATGAATCCCTGCTGTAGGGGTTCGATTCAGCACATATACAGCAGTCACCACTGCTTCAGTCCAATAACCATTTGGCAGACATTTTTCATTCAGCATAGCTCTAGCTGACTCCATCAAAATCCTGTTTTTCCTCTCTGCAACACCGTTTTGCTGCGGTGTATAACTGCATGTGAGCTGTCTTCTGATCCCATGCTTAGCAAGATACCTGTCAAAGTAGTTTGAGACATATTCACCTCCTCCAGCTGATCTCAAACATGATATGTAACAACCCAATTCATTTTCAGCATGTTTCATGAAGTCTTTGAATGCATCAAACACATCATCCTTATGTTTCAAGATATAAAGTCAAGTGTACCTGCTGAAATCATCAATAAATGAGACATAATACCGTGCACCGCCAAAAGAAGCATTATGTGAAGGACCCCAGACATCAGAGTGTACCAACTGTAAAGGCCTAGTGTTGTTTTTTACATGTCTCATGAAAGGAAACCGTGCCTGCTTCCCAAATTGACATACAAGGCATACATGACCAAAATCATTATACTTGAATTTAGGTAATCCAAGTACTACTTCTTCCTGCTACATAGATTTCAGCTTTTGTACATTGACATGTCCGATTCTCTTGTGCCAGATCTCTACATCTTTGATGGCACTCTCATCATGAGCAAACATAGCTTCTTTAAGTTCAGGAATGGTCGCTTCCAAAGTAAACATCCTGCCATCCCTTTTGCCCTTGGCAATTAGCTTGCAGCCATTTCCATACTCCTCAATGAAACATCCATCCTTGTTAAACCTCACTTGCAAATTCTGTTCTGCCATTTGACCCACAGACAATAAATTCTTTGTTATGGTCGGTACATGTAAGACATCATGCATGCCTTTCTTTTTGCCATCAGGCATCATCAATGGAACAATCCCTTTATGCTTTATGTCATGTTGGGTATCATCCCTAGTACATATATGACCATGTGTACCTGCAACCATCTCATCAAACCACTCTCCATGCGGGGTCATGTGGTTTGACGCTCCAGAGTCTATGTACCATCTATCATCTCTATCATGTCTCGATGCATTTTTAGATACATGCTGCATGGCAAAGAGTCTATCAACTGACTCATCATGAGCACCACTGGAAGATGCATAGTGCCCATGTTGTCTGCCCTTTGTCTTCATATCTCCTTGCTTCTTGTAACAATCCTTTTACAGGCCACAATAATGGCAGTCCTTGTCCCTGTTGGACTGATCAGACGACTGCCATGAACCAGAACCACCACCTCTACCTCGGGGTGATCTCCCCCTGCCTCTAAACCCACCAGATCTACGCTGGCCTTGTGTATTTGCACCATACCAATTACTCTGCTACTGTTGCTGTCCATAAGTATTACGAGTGTCACCACAACCTCGAAATGAACCACGACCTCTAGATCCTCTGCCACGCTGGCTAGAGTACAACATAGTGTCTCTACTCTGAGATGCACTAGAACATGTATTCAAACCAAGTTTGACTTCATCATGCAGCAACAAAGCAACTAGCTCTTCCCAACTAGGGGGCTCTTCTCTGATAGAAATGGAAGTGTCAAAAGCTTTGTACTCTTTGCCTAAGCCATTCAAAGCAGCAGCAATCATATCATCTTCTGATACACTTGAGCCAATAGTAGCAAGTTGATCAGCTATGGTCTTAATCTCCGTGGTATACATCTGGATGCTCTTGCCATTCCTAGACATATTGTTGAACTGTTGTTTCAACTGGATCTTTCTTGCATGTGTCATGGTTCCATAATTTTTCATCAATGTGTCCCAAGCATCCTTCGGAGTCTCACATCCAGTGATTTGAATTACCATAGCATCAGATATACATAAGGAAAACCAATGCAGCACCTTGCATGCTCTTTCATTCCATAGCCTGTAGGCTCTTTTCTGTTCATTTGTTGGATTGTGTGCAGGCAACTCAGGAGCAACTTCATCTCCTGTACATAAATCCCAATAACCTCTGCCAACCAGAAAGTTTTTCATTCTGAATTTCCATAATGTAAAGTTCTTATTATCCAACTTCTCTCCAACTATCTGAGTGATATTGTCTGTCCCATGTGCATTAGCCATGATGCAATAGATTGTCTATCAAGTGCCTGACTCCCTGCAATCCAATAAGTATGACTGACTAAGTTCAGTCCGTAACAGTTTATGACAGTTTTCTACACTAAATTGCAGAAAAAAAACCAGAGTATTTCAGCCCACTAACACCCCAAAACAACCCTCAAACAAGTGATCTCAACTGTAGATGTAACTGTCAATACATAAGCTATGTGTTTGCTTCAGCTTAAGCTTATGTAACCTCACTGCCAGGGTACATACATGCAGTCTGAAAACTGTAAACTGTGAGTAACCAATAGCAATTTCAAGTCCAAAACTGAGTGTGTCAACAAATTCAGTTTCAGGTTGCAGTCAACCAGAATTCAGCATACCAAGCTCCAAGCAGCTCCAAAATGTCTTTTGGCCATGTCATACATTTACTTTGTAGTGGCAAGTTCAATACATGAGCATCTGAGTAGGCATAGACAACTTGTCTTATTGACCAATGGCATAAACCTCATGAGCTGTTTGTAATTAACCAGGACAGTGTAACTGCATTTATTTCAGCTTCAAAATTCAATTTTTAATGATGCTCATTGCTTGCTTCAATTCTCCATGCATTCAGCATGTATAGGCCAGTTCATATAGATGATGGAACCCCCAAGTTGACATATATTGCTTCAGTAATGCACAGTACTTGTTATTGACTGTGTATGACAGTTTTCAGCCTGTCATTGATTTTCAGATCTGAGTATTCTATCATTGACTGTGTATGATAGTTTTCAGCCTGTCATTGATTTTCAGATCTGAGTATTCTGTCATTGACTGTGTATGACAGTTTTCAGCCTGTCATTGATTTTCAGATCTGAGTATTCTGAGCAAGAAATCTCAGCTCCAAGACATTTGATCCAATGTATACATGCTTTGACACATTCTTGTGCTCCAAAGATGCCTTCTGAGTGTAGTACAAGGCTCCTGTGTGTCAGTAATGACTGAATGCATGCTATCCATTCATATTTACAGCAGTTCAGAAATGATTACAGGTCTATGTGTGTCACTCCAGCTGATAACAGAGCTCCCACACAAGCATTTACTCCTTGCACACTTCAAATACCTTCAATAGTGAGCATACATGCTCTATGAACCTTGTCTAGGTGCCCCACTGAAGATTGACAGGTTGCTATCCACTCAGATCAGTAGACGCAAATTTTCGGATACAGGTTGCTGTCCATTCAGATCAGCAGGCGCAGATTTTCAGATAGAGGTTGCTGTCCATTCAGATCAGCAGGTGCAGATTTTCAGATACAGGCTGCTGTCCATTCAGATCAGCATGCGCGGATTTTCAGATACAGGTTGCTATTTTTTAGGAGGCAGTCCACGATTTTCAGACACAGGTTGCAGTCCACGATTTCAAGACACAGGTTTCAGGAGGCAGTCCACGATTTTCAGACTCAGGAGGCAGTCCACGCTGATTCCTTCCTTTGACTATGGCTTCATTTGCAAGTGTCCAGCTTCTTCCTCATTCCTTACTTCCATCTCCTTTGCACTGCAAGTTGTTATGCCCATTCTCCCACAACCTCATGGATGAAGCTCTAATACCATGTTCAAAGAGTAGAGAGAGAGAAAGGGAAAGACTCCATATCCATGAGCCTTCAGGCTCTCAAGCTCATTCCTTCATTTCCACACACTGAACTGAAAAGCACACACACACTACAAGATAAAGTGACCTAGTGTAAATGTAGACTAGACTGACTAACTCTAGTCAGGTCACTGACTGACTACTAACCCGACTTATTTTATGTAGTCACATGTCGACAGCTGTACACACTAGCTGTCATAGATGTCGGTCATAGATGAAGACACACTGACGGTGAGCTTGATTTCTAACACCATGCCTAAGGTATGCGCCCATCAAAATATTGACGATAACTTGAATGCACGCTATCCTCCAATGCTTTCCACTTCCACTGCTGCTTGCTCTACACATCAACTAAAGCATTCACAATCGTTAGTAAAATAATACAATTAAACCGACAAAAGTGAATACCTAGCAGTCTTCAACTACATAAATAACTTGGTTAGAAATCAATCCTAACCTTAATTTATCACGAGTGCGCACTCTAACTCATAAATGTTTATTAATTTAAATATGTATTTTGCGGAATCACCCATGTACACATCAAATTAACAAAATGCCCAAAAGGGATAGACGTCCCCATCGACTTCTCGCACAAAGAATCCACTTTGTGTATGAGCCCTGGTAATGAAATCTTACAGAATCCACCGTAAAACCTTACAAAATCCACCGTGGAATATGCCTCCTGGCATCACTACCGCTTGCCTGTTTTTTAATAGTAGCCTTATCCCTTTGGAGTATTTGTTGGACTGCCTTGTTGGAGGGAACTGATCTTGCTCCAACAAGTGGTTGCTAAATGGTTGGACTTTCCACAAATGTCACACGATGTTTGGGCAATTACGTGGATAATGTTACCCAACACACCATTTTGCAACTGAATCTAGAGAGTGCACCCTCTTTCGGGTGTCGACTCCCTATTTGATTCTGTTATTTCTTTAAGAAATTAACATCAACAACTATTTGAGGATATTGTTCAGAGATCATATCCGTATAATGCTCCATCATGTCCTTGACTTTGCTAAGGACATTTGATGAACTCGACTCTCTATCCCTGATCACCTACCAATCGGTCTCTTGGCTGCACAATTTGATTAGGCATTGGTTGCATTGGTTGCTGACCCACAGGAATGACATTAGGGTTCGCTGCTTGGCCTCCCACATTTAGAAGCATCTAAGTAGCCATAGGCAGAGTCACACTAGGTAGAGCTAGCAATAAAGGCACATTCGGCACCACGTTCCCTCTCCCATTAGGGTTGGCCATCCCCATCGCTTGGCTTCCACTGCCATTGATCAATTGCAAATTATTTCCCGACACTAGACCCATATTGGGATTGATTCGAGAAGCATAGGCTACTTACTGACGAGATTCTATTTCTCGCGCTCGTCTAATGGCTGTGTTTATATCCGCCAAGGTGACACTACTCAGCTGCACCTGGATGTTAAAATCAAGACTATACAAGAAGTATTGCAACTGGGCAGTAGGTGGGATAGGGATAGAGGCATCCAATTTATGAAAAACCTCTTTGATCTTCTTAGCATACGCTTGTATATCTTCATGCGGTTCTTGGCATGTCAAATTCAACATGCGTAGCCAATATTGGCCACCTCTCTCGGGGGGCGAACTCCCTTCAGAAGGCTTCTTAAAATAAATCCACGGTGGTTATGGTTCTGACCTCAAGGCCATGATACCATATAGCTGCCCTTCCCTTCAAGGTCATATTGAAGAACATCATTAGATGCCCTTCTTCTTGGATACAACAATTAAACATCAGCTTTTGGAACTTCCTTATATGAAGCTCCACGTCCTCTTCCACTAACCCATTAAAAATGGGTAGGGACAAACCTAAGGCTAGCAAATCCACCATTCTTGCAGAGATTACGATAGGTTATGCCATGGCAATGATCGGATTTGCTAATCGAATCGAGGCAGGTAAAGTTGTCACGCCACTTGAAGTGGGTAGATTAATTAAGAGGTCGGAAGTACTAGAACCTCCACCTCCTGATGGACTTTGATTCAGGCTAAGGCTACTAAGACCTTGCCCTTGAATAGGTTCAGGACTACTCCTTTGGAGTTCGCCTTGACAGATCTCTTGAAAGGACATCAACTAACAAGTAGGTCCCAAACGACCCTAGATTTGAAAACCACCACTTTGAGGTGGCTCCCGGCAAATGCACCACTAATGTGATAAAAAATGGGCCGGCACTAGCCATGGCACTAGCCGGACCTCATGCACATAACAGACACCTCCACCACCACATGGCCTCATGGTCTAGAAGCCCTTGTAATAACTAAATGCACACTAGATACTTCTAATATTGCATTTGTAGCTGGATGAGAGTCCAACGTCACCTTTCCCAAAACCCCTCAAAGGGGTATCCCACACATATTGGCAATAAGTGCCACATATCACACACACAGGAGGCACCCTATCAATTGATTGTCGTGGCCCCACTGTAGCTCTCCTACATCTTGGGGATTGGCCCCTCAATGCGTTGCTTTTACATATAAATATATTTGCACAAAACTTCTCTCTTGTCAGCGAGATCAAGGAGATACTATGTTTCTCACCAATAAATTTCCCTAAGAAACGAACGGCTATCCTATGGCAAGGGGAATCTCACCCTCTCAAACGTGGGTCAACTATAATTCAAACTATTGCTATGCATTTCTAGGAGTTGATGCCACATGTATGATCAATGAAATAGTGGATGTCTCATTGTGCGCAAATAGTTATGTTTCGAAATCAGCCTATGTGCTAGTATGCAAAAAATCTTTCCATGAATTCCAACTAATATGTATATGATTTGTTGCAAGAATCTAGCACCAAGGCGAACCTTGTGCTACTAGATCGCTTATTTCCAAATAGGCTGTTTCCTAAATGCTATGCATAGAAAAAACCAATCAAAATTTATATTATTTCAGCCCTCAAACTGTTGCACAAAATCCTCCTCCTCCTCACCGTTTAAGTTTTGCTTCATTGCATAGGTGTATAGAGATTATTTTGTCATGATTCAGTGCATAAAGAGTAATAAATTACACACTGTAACAAAAAGATAGGAAAATTTGAGGCAAAACCTCATGCTTTGCATTACCATACATCTGCAACCACTCACTACAAGGATTTAAGCTTATAGCGACGGTGAGTAGCGACGCAGGTAGCAGCGTCGCTATTTGCGACGCAAATAACGATGCTTCACAAGGAAAAAAAAACAGGCCGAAACCGAGCGCGGCTTTATTTCGCGTTTTTGCATTTTGTGTTTTGAGAGCGAGAGCGAGGGAGAGAGCGACCGTCGTGAGAGAAGGAGAGGAAGAAGACTTGCCGCCGCCGCCGTCGCCCCGCCGCCATTGTTCGCGAAGGAGAGGAGGAGCCTTCATCACAAAGAGGAGCCGCTCCACAGTCGCCATATCTCATTGCTGAGTCTCCCTCTCTCCTTCTTTTGCTTGTTTAAGGTTTAAATCACTTTCTCTTTTGCTTGTTTAGGAGAGGAAATGAGAGAGAAAGAGAGGGAGAGGGAAAGGGAGGGAGAGAAAGAGAGAGAGAGAGGGAGAGAAAGAGAAAGAGAAAGAGAAAGAGAAAGAGAAAGAGAGGGAGAGGGAGAGGGAGGGGAAGGAAGTGAGAGAGGGAGAGAAAGAGAGGGAGAGGGAGAGGGAGAGTGCATTCTCTCTCTCCCAATTCCTTTTGCTTTTGGAGAGTGTTAGGATATATTGTGAGAGGGAGAGGAAATGAGAGAGAAAGAGAGGGAGTGGGAGAGAGAGGGGGAGGAAATGAGAGAGGGAGAGAAAGAGAAAGAGATGTATACTCAAATGGATAGCTTTATGGAGATGTATGTCTACTCAAATGGATAGCTTTTGTCTACTCAAGATGTAGTCCACTTGTGTGTGTATATATTGGAACGATAACATATCCATGATTATGGTAATGGTATGCACTTTGCTTTTTTTATGGATACCATTACATCGATTCCTTAAGAGGGCTAAAAAATGGTCATACACTTTATAAAGTCTAATTAGGAGATTTAAGATGCACGATAATAGACTATCGATAATGGTATGCAATGTGCTTTACCATGGGCCACGTACATTGGTGACTCTTTAAGATGGCTTAAAATTGGCCATATCCTTCATAATGTCCAAGTAGGGGATCTAATTGTGATATGCATAATTCCTTGTTTTTGTATTAACTTTATAGGCCAATTAGTCAACGGAAGGACTAAAAGAAAATGATCCCCTAGGTAATGGTCATTATGGTACTTCATCAAAATGAACCCAAAAATATTGCCATAGAAGAAGAATCCCTTAAATTGAGCATAGGATGTTTTCTTCAAATGTTATGACTATGAGTATAATTGATTGGAACAAATTTTATAACTATGGTACACACACACACACACCCACACAGGCACAAACATTTTTACTATTTGATATTGTCTTTGACATGGTAACCTTGTATTACATTGTTGCATTTGATGTCTTCTAATCATTACAATAAAAGTTGATAAATTTCATAGATGGCATTAATTTTTATACATGGACCTAGGACAAAAAAACCACATTACTAAGATGCTTTTTGTGGAGACTGATTTATTATTAGACTAAGAGATCCTCAATGATACTCATAAATTTTGTTGACTAGGATTACTTATACTCAAAGCCCTCTAGTGCAGTTGTATAAGTAATTCTAGTAGAGCCCCTCTAAGATACTCAAAGTACATAATCTAGAGATCGTAGCTAGGTATATAAGGTATAATGGCCATACAAGAAGACACCTCAATAATTGACTGATCACCACTAAATCCCAAAGAAGAATCATGTTCCATCCCCTTCAACTCTATATTCACCTCGTGAAGAACTTCATTAATCATAGCATCCTTGTCACCAATCTTTTTGTTGCAATGATGAAGTAACATATTCATCACTTTTCCTTTTAGCATCTAAGGCATTATCCAATCTTTTAGTCAAGTCCAAACATTTAGTCTTCAACTCATGAACCTTATGAACTAATGCTTTTTTTCTACAATAATGAATAATTATCTACTAGGACAAACAAATCCTTGAGCATGGTATATGGCCGAGATATAACATCAATAAATCTCTCAACTACTATGTCCCATGCATTTTTTACATCAATCAGTAAAGCATTTATTATATCTTGAAGTTTAGATTTCAACACCATGGATGCATCAATATCAACCTCAATGTTTTTCAAAATTTGCTTCTCAACCTCTTGCAGAGGCTAAAACCTCTCAAGCAAGAGCTTATGGTCAACTTGCAACTTGACATACATCTCCATAAAGCTATCCATTTGAGCCTCGTTTTCCCAAATTGTATTACAAGTCATTAAATTGTTTGTTGTAACGTAGACAAGATGGAAAATGAAGGTCTTGTTATTCAAGATCGCGAGGCATATCTTAATCAGCGTGTCCCATGTCCTTGCTCTCAATGTAAGTTGGTAATTAGAAGAAAACGCCGATTGTCTATAGAACAAGTACGATGATTTGGCGAGTTTCAATCTGAGATCATTGATCAGGCAATTGCGGATTTTCAGCAAACGGTAATTTGAAGTTAATATCAATCATACATTGTACTCACAAGCTAATTGAATACCATATACAATAAGATTGGGTCTTGCTAGCAAATTTTCTATCCAGGGAGGTGATGTCTCGTCCCAAGGGGGAGTGCACCCTTTGCAGCCAATTAGAAGAGTTCGTGGGCGTGCAATGGATGGAGTGCAGGAGCTAATCCACCACTCATAAGGCCAATCTATATCGTCAATGCCAGAGGAGATAGACAACCTTCCAGACCTACCTACAATCTTGAAGCCTGTGATGGAGGCAATGATCGATGCATTGATTCCCATGGATGTCGAGACTTCTGATCTGCTTAGAGAGGAAGCATCCATACCATTATATGATGGGTGTCGAGTATCTTTGTTGAAGACACTGCTTGCATTCTTAAGTGTGTAAGCAAAATACGGGTGGAGCGATACGAGTGTGACCGAGTTGTTCATGTACCTTGTACATAGGCTTCATTGATTTTTTTTTTGACACTATTATTACAAACATTTGTGCTTTTTCAAGGTGTTTTATGATTTTTTTCAGGTTATTGAAATATCATATATTACCACCTGCAAAAACAATACCTGAGTCTCATGATGATGTACAACATGTTTTACGGAAGCTTGGCATGGACTACAATATCATCCATGCATGTATCAACGATTGCATACTGTTTCGAGGAGAATACAAGACTATGGAGACATGTCCAAAGTGTGGTACTCACAGGTATCGACAGGACTTGCAAGGGCAAACCATCCCTCAAAAAGTTCTCAAACACTTTCCGCTCATCCCCCACATAAACCACATGTTTCGTACATCCGGCATGGCGAGCTTGATAACGTGGCATACGCAGAATAGGTCCACGGATGGAGTTCAATGAATATCAGCAGATTCGCGCGCATGGAGCCACATTGACTCTACCTTCCCAGGCTTTGTGCGAGAGCCAAGGAATCTTCGGCTCGGTCTCGCAATGGATGGCGTGAACCCATTCGGTCTGCGCTCAACTTCTTATAGTGTGTGGCCTATAGTACTTGTCAACTACAACATCCCTCCATGGCTTTCTACGAAGAAAGGACATCTCATCCTTAGCTTACTCATCCCAAGCTGCTACAATGTAAAAAATATGGACGTGTATCTTCGTCCATTAGTCGATGAGCTTAAGATTTTGTGGGAGGAGGGGGTCACTGTGCAAGATATGAGCAGGCACGATAGTCGGCGGTCAGCCAATATTCGAGCCATTCTAATGTGGATGATGCATGACTTTCCAAGATTGGGAGAGTGCTTAGGTGAGCAGGCCTCCATTCTCACTGGTAATATGTATATTTTATCTCATTCAATCAAATATTTTATCTCATTCAATCAAGTATTCACTAGGTCGTGGTGTTGGAACAGGTCTGGTTACCTCAGGTTATCATGCATGTCCATTGTGCGGGCCACAGTTAGACTCCCGAAGGTTACGAACCATGAAGAAGATGGTATATCAAGGACACGCTGCTTTCTTGCCGGAGGATCATGAACTCAGGGAAGGTTTCCTTGGACGACCTCCAACACGTATGAACGTTGCGAGCTGGTAAGAGCTGAAAATGGTCCATGCGGAATCACATCCAAATGGAATGCGGCGGTTCTCAGTTTTCTTCGAGTTGCCATATTGGACCCACTTACAGGTCAACCACTTGTTGGATCCCATGCATATTTTCAAGAATGTGGGTAGCTTGCTATGGGACCACATCACAGGAAAGAGAGACACTATAGGGGCACAAATGGATTTGAAGAAGGTAGGTAAGATGGAGGCGCTTTGGCCACAGTCGAGTGATGATGGTCAAATGCAGCTTCCTCGTGCTCCTTGGGTTTTTTCCACTAAAGAAGAGCGCATTGTGAAGCAAGTAATCAAGTCTATCCGCACTCCGACGGGTATGATGCGTTCTCTCAGGTCTGCATTTTCTAAAGATGACCAATTATCGAGGCCAAAATCCCATGATTGGCATAAGATATGTCAGGTTTGTGCTACGAATGGATTGTAATTAGCGTGGGCATTTTGCTATTTGGAATGTGGCCATTATTCATAACGCTTTCTCATTTGTGGCAGTTTGTACTACCGATCGCGATTGCAGGATGCGTTACTCCAAAAATTCGCGGGGCCATTTACAAGTTATTGACTTTGGTGCAATGGATCTCACAGAAAGAGATTAAGACGTCCTCTATTGAATCCACGAGGTGGGGAGCAGTGGAGATGGTCTGTCTCTTTGAGAAATACCTGCCCACTAGCATGCTCACGATACAAATCCACCTTCTTGTGCATCTTGTGGATGAAGTGGAGAATGCTGGACCTGTCCATACACGATGGATGTTCTTCCTGGAGCGCTTCATGAAAACCCTGAAAGGCTTTGTGCGACAACGAGCTCAACCAAAAGGTAGCATGGCCGAAGGTTGGTTGGTGTCTCAGGCGCTAGTGCATATTTCACAATGGCTACCAATGGTGGAACTAGACAATGAAATGCTATGGTCGCTGAAGGACGATGATAGACTGACTGGAGATGTGGTGGTTGAAAATGGGGTAGAAAAAAGAATGGATGTCTCAATGGAAGAGAATGTGAATCGCTTTTGTATGTTGCACCATGCCTCCATGGAGACGTGGCTTGCCAAGTACCAGATTGCAAGGAAAGATTGAGAGGAAGCGCGAGCTGAATTTTGACATAGTATGCATCATCGACCGATTCGATATCCCGAAGGCATGGAGGAGATGCCGCGGTTTATGTCAACATGATGGTTGCATGGAGCCTTGACCGCAGCATCTCGCGAAAGGACAGAGGTCTCAATGGAGGAGTGGGAATTCTCAAGGGGATGTAGTCCAAAGGTGATAAGGGGTTTAGAATCTGTCGTATCTAAATTTTATACGCGACATCTAATTTGAGTATTTCAATGTACAGTACAAAATATATAGTGCAGCGTGGTCGCGCAGACGGCATTTTCGCATGGAGCGTATTGACAAAATGCGCTCCACAATGGACTGTGGTGTCATGGCAAGGTTCGAGCAAGAGAGCCGGCGGCGAGCAACGGATCCAAACACGGTTGTGGATGAGATGGAGTATTTTGGAAACTTGCAAAGTATTATTATGGTGGATTACTGTAACTTCTCCATGATACTATTCGATGTGCAGTGGTTCAAAGTGGTACTTGGATGAGCTGGAGCAACAGTTCGACGAGGTCCATCTAGATTTCTCGAAATAGATTCCGGAAAAAAATGGATGGATTTGCGTGACACCTTTGTGTTGCGGACCCATTGTGAACAGGTGCATGGAATCATTTGCTTGCTAATTGTATTACGACATGGTTTATCTCACAATGGTTTGAACTCTCTTGTACGTGTTTGTGAACAGGTAATCTTCTATCCAAACCCCCGACAACCTCGATGGTGGTATGTTATACCTTCAACTCCCCGAAGTGCGAGAGTATATGATCAAAGCGATGTTCCGAGCATAGATAAAGATAATATGAAAATAGAGGGGTTGATATTGCAAGGGGTGGAGGCCGTCAAAAGCTTGGAGCCAGCATCGGCTAACAATGATGGAAATATAGGAGTCCAAGAATTTTTTGAGAACGAGGCGGACTCATTATTTTGTGATGACATGTCTATGGACCTTCCAGTGTATGCGGAGTTGTGTCAGGAGATTAACATGGGACCATAGGATACTTCATACTTGGAGCATCTACTTACTCAATTCGTTGACCAATCTCTTATAAAGGTATATAAGATATGCATTTTAAGTGAGATTTTTTTAAACTGAAAGGGGAGGTTGGGGGCGGGTGCCACGTGGTAGCCCCCAACCTCCCCACAAAGAAACGCTAGGGCGGGTGCCATGTGTCAAGCACCTGCCCTCGTCGCGAAAATCGCGCTCACTTCGTGCCAGGGTGAGCCTAGGCGCGGAGTGCGTAGTTTACACTGAATGAACCCTTTTCTCATGACCTCGCAAGTGCTCTTCTTATGGTTAGCAAAACATGATATTTTAGTGTATTTGTATTGATTTGAATTCTAAAGAAACACCTATCAATTTTTTTTCATACCCTTAAAAGTCGATAGGTTTTTTTGTATTTTAGCTTAAAAAAAAGTATTTTATATTTTGAGCATCAAAACAGGTTGCTTTGGGAACTTGCCTTTAATTTTACTGGTCGTTTTGAAGACTTAATTTTACCGGTTGCTTTAGGAACTGCCTTTAATTTTTGAACAGCAAAACGGGAAAACTTGCATTTAATTTTAGGGGTTCAAGAGGAAAAAGTTACTTTCCTCTTAATTTTTACCCATTGAGAAGAAATGATTTCGTGAGCACTAAGCTTCTACCCGGCGACAAGAAGTAGGCCTGTCTACACGATGGGGACATGTAGGCGTCATCCTTTCAAGGGCCCGGGCCATCACCGTCCGAGCTTGTCCAATTCGATAGCTGGCACCTCACCGCCAGAGTGGCGACAACCATCAGTACGCTATCTTGGCTGGAGCACTGCAGCTCGTCTGCTGCGATTATGATACACGTGGCCTGCTATCACGCAAGAGCAGCACGCGGGTTGCTTACACGAGCGGCACGTGGCCTGCCGTCTTGGCACGAGTGGCCTGCTTCCTGCGATTCAGGCTGGCTTGGCCTCTCGGTCCTGCCGTCAGCCGTGTGAGATGCAGTAGAAAGCTAAAGAGACTAGACATGGTGGAGGGCTAGAGAAGGTGGCCAATAAGGTTAGTCAATGCAGGGGAGCTCCCCCGTTTCCTCTTCTATCCGTCGCCCATCTCCTCCAATCGTTTTGCGATGGTGGCGGGTCCCTTTTCTTGCTATCGCTATTGGGTTGCTCATTATTGCATGTGCTTCTCGTGTAGAGCTAGCTGTGTCGCACATTAAGGTGTAGTACCGGTAGGAGGACGACAATGGAAGAGTGACGTTCCGCCCAGTCATGCAAGGGGTTTTGCATGTTGGCTTGTGTACATCTGGTTGCATGGTAAATAGCCGATTACTAGAGCTTGCTTTTCCATTTACTTTAGGCGCAGCGCCTGTGGGGTTTCAACAAAAATCATTGCCCCCATCCTTCGCTGTGGAACCAAATACCTGCAATAGGGTTAATCCGCCCCATCCCCCCTGCTACAACCCCGTGCGACGGAGCTCTTATGTACATGCGCCTCAAGGGGATCTATGTATTGATGATTGTTGCCACTCTCTCGTTTTTGCCTTACCTTGATTTCTGCATCATTTCATGAGCTCTCGCTTTATCATGATAATGGCCTCTGCAAACAAAGGGTTTTGAGGCTTGATGATAAGACCAAGGTTATCATTCTTTGCTGGATCTCCATGATTTTCAAGGGGGTACTTGTATCTTACAAGTTACAAATGCTATCTGCTGGTGACCTACCTACCGCTAATCTCTAATGACCCGCTTGGTACTAATTGTTGATGATCCGCCTTTTACTAATTGCTAATGATCACTTGCTGCTAATTGCTAATGACCACTTGCTGCTAATTTATATGAAGGTTAAGTATCAGTTGAAACACGTGGCAATGTGTCTCTTTTAAGCTTTGTGACATATTTTCGATCATATGTGTAATTTGCAATCCAAACGCATGCAATCTTACTTTTTGTGTTAAACATCAATATTGTTTCACTATCAACTATCAAGTAACTATTGAAGCATTTTATAATATTTATAGTATGCAAAGTGAAAGTAGAATGGACTTCTAGACAATAGCCATATGGAGAAATTCCAATACTTTGTATCCCGAAAAAAACAAGGTCCACAATATTGTATCATGCAATGATTATAAGATTACATGATGCTGATAAATGATCTTCTGGATGAAGATATGTGAATCATGCCAATACTGTCACTAATACACACGATCACAAGAATACTTGCCAATGAATATTCTTGTGGATGAACATATGTGGAATTGTGCGAATGTTATTAGTGATATACATGCATTGGTCATGAGTTTTATGCCTTCATCTGAAGATAATAGCAGCGCTATTTCCACAGTGATCCAAGTGCAAACATTTTAGAAGACATTGCCTCAAATGCCTCCAAAAGCTAGGGTTGATCGAGCAAGCACCCAAGGATTATATTAAAAAAAGGATAGAAAGATAGAGGAGTCTCTCAATGATATGGATAGCGTTATTTGCCTAATGTTAGCCACAACAAAAAAAGTAAACTTAGAGAAGAAAAAGAAGTCATTTAAGGAGTGTAGGCTCATTGTCATGGATACACTTACCTCCTTTGTATGTCATTTGTTATATGCCAATCAAGAGTTTGGAAAAGGATAAATGAATGAGATACTTCTACATTCTTGATATTGGATATGCTCAATGTTCCACCCTTGTAAGGTGCCACCAATGATCCATGGTTGTAAGACCCCCATTATGTGAGGAGAAGCTATGTGTGAGCACAAACATTGATTCAGTTGTGACTTGTATGTCAAATGTGAGGTCTAAGTGATCGAATGGCAAAAAGGTGACCTTTGTGGATCTAGCCTTTAGGTTAGAGTATAATGATGGAAGCAACTCAAGATATAATGTATCAAGTTTTTGCGGGGTGTGGGAGTTATCAAGGATCCCTATTGTGGGCTCCATAGGCCACCGAGACAGCCCTTGGCTAGGGGGTCTCATGGGGGGTAGTGGCCCCCTTGACAATATATTATTCCTCGGCCAACTAGGGATGGTTCATAAGATGGTCGAATAGGCCAACTAGGCTACCTTCCCAAGCTTCCAAAGCCATCATTAATCTATCTTTCACATAGCTAGAGTTCTTCCAACTACCCTTAAGCTCTTTACCTATCATCTGTCTTGATCATCAGTGTTTTCATGATAATGTAAGTTGAATATCTAGACATCATATAAATATTTTAAATGTTGTTAGGAGTTGATAGAGATAAACAACCAGACCTTCATAGCTACACATCCACATAAGGGAACAAAAAACAACAAAAACCAAAAGCTCATAATATACTAGAAACTTGAGAATCTGCACAACGGATAAATAGACCCTCTTTACAGTTTCCTTATTCTTCCATTGATACACACATAAATACTAAAGGGTGCAATCTTGCACACTTTTACAATCCTGTACAAGAGCTGCCAAGAGGGCAAAATCCTCTTTGGAAACCATGCACAACAATCATAGATAATCATTGCCAAAACCATGGATGCAAGAGGCAAGATAAGATACAAGGTCATGAGCTTGACTAGTTGATATAATAAAATGTACAAGGGATATATTTTAGACTAGCTTAAGATAGCAGATGATATCAATTACACCTTTAGGGAGATTTGCAGGGGTCTTCATGTGAGTAAAAGTTTCTATCTTTGAAAAGGTGAATAGATCCCATATAAGAAACAACCAATTACATGGATTTTTTAGACCCATGAATCTAGTTACACAACATAAAACATCAACCTTTCTTTCAAGACCAAGACCATGCCTTGGGATTAGGTTGTAAAGGATTTTGTGATGACTTGAGAGTCTCCCCTTTATGAAAGGCTCTCTAGAGACCAATGGATTTCCCAACTTTAGGTGTAGTGTCAATCTCGACCTTCAGTATAGAAACAAGTGATAAAATAAAACATCAAGAATCCACATGAACTTTCAAGATAGCCCAATGAAAGCCTGTGAGACTATAACCGCCAATCCATATTTGTAGTTCTTCTATGTGATTGACCCCATCTCTGGTGTACTTTCCCATATCAAAGGGTCCAAAAATATCTACCTTTTCAAAGGTTTAATAAGAATGTTAATAGATATGAAAGGGAGGAGGTCTAGTATGACAATCAAGAAAGGAGGATAGAAACGTATCACATCATCACAATGGCCTATTAGCATATCCCATTATCAATCAAATCATGCATTTCTACATATTTTATCATT
Organism: Lygodium microphyllum; assembly: GCF_053477565.2. NCBI lineage: Eukaryota > Viridiplantae > Streptophyta > Polypodiopsida > Schizaeales > Lygodiaceae > Lygodium > Lygodium microphyllum. Next base: position 156,736,059 of record NC_141140.1, on the reverse strand, counting down.
GTTTACCATAGAAGTACTTATATGGAAACACCATGCTTGTTAACCCTTGGAACGACATAAGTTGCAAAGAAGGCTTAAGAAGGAGCATAAGAAGACAGCCTGATGGGAAAAAAAGACCAAGAAGCGTTAGAAAAATTTTAAAATCTAGAATAGGGCACACAAGAGATAAAGTCTAGAATAGGCACAAGAAGCACATTTTAGTCCTTTGTAAAAGAGAATGAAAGAATAGGAAAAGAGTGAAAAAGAGGACCAAGGCCATAGCCAGTGGTCATGTAAATGGATTGGTTACCTAAGGGAAGAAGGGCATGTATAAAAGCCAAAAAGTCAACGGATAAGCTCATTCTTAGTGTGTGTGCAAACTAGCTCTCTTCTTATTATTATTCTTACTTCCTATTTGTGCATGAGGGTGGGAGAGAGGGAGCGTGAGAGAGGGAGAGTGTGAATGTGTAAGAGTGAGGGATCGTGGAGAAGCTCTTCTTCTGCTCTTCTCATCTTCTCCTTATTTTCGTCTCTTTTCTCATGCATGCAACTATGGAGGTTGGAGGTTGGAGCATGGAGATGGAGCTTGCTTGAGCTAGCACCTTGAATCATGGAGCCACTAAAGGACTCAAGTAGTTCTTCATAGGGTCTCGATAGTTGCTAGTGATAGCAATGACATTTTGGTTCCATTGTAAGGGCAAATAAATTTAAGCTTGAGTGCTTATATACTCCAAATTGAGCGACGGAGTAGGAGTTTATCTCCCAAATGGTGCTTGGTGTAGATAGGAAGTGAGAAAGTCGCAAGGTATTCAATCTCCTTTGTCAAATAGTTTAGGTTTTGGAAGACTCAGGAACATTAGTTAGATCAATGGCATGGTGCTTTTCATTAGTAGGATGCACTAAGGTTGAGGGAATAAGGAAAAAGAAATAAAAAATAAGCTTATGTAACAACCAGGAAGTAGGGAAAGAAAAGAAAAGAGATTCTAAATACCTTAGAAGAAGGAACACAAAGAGTATGGTAAGAAAGAGAGCATTAAAAGAAGTGAAAGGGAGGGAGCTCATTTTAGCATGTGAGAGATTGAGAGAGCAGCAGGTCAAGAGGAGAGAGTAGTAGGTCAAGAGAGCAATAGCACTAGAAATCCATTGTATCATTACTCTTAGTGATTCCAAGTATACTCAGAACCTTCCTTGCTAATTGAAGAATAAGGACATAATCATAGCTAGGTACACATGTGATTTATTGATTCATTTGTCATTGTTTTTATCATTTGGTGTGTTTTCCCACTACTTGGATGGTATCCCAAGCCTAGGATAGTCAAGCCTAAATCACAATTGTCAACTTAGATGGCCTCGAACTTGGATGGTCCCACTCGAACACCCAAAAGTCCCCTCGGATAGCTCTTACTCAAATGGCCTCGGGTGGCCGAATTGTCCACTTAGACACACCCTCTTAGACTCAGACACGGACATCCCTATTTGAGTTGGACCCTACCACTTGAATAGTCCAAACCAACCACTTGGATAGTCCATGCTGACCACTTGGATGGTCAAGGATAGATAAAAATTTGCAACTTAGATGTCTAAATTTGCAAACAACTTGAACCAGGATACATTATTAGGGACCATCTAGGCCCCCCAAACATACCAAAGGCTATGAGATAATTAGTAGGTAACCCTAGCTAGATCAAAAACCTAGAAGTGTGACCATAGAGTTGATCAACACCAAAATTTACCTTGAAAAACCCAAGAATTAACCAAATCACGTGGTCGCTTGCAGTTTACTTTCCAATAGAGACATTATTTGACTACTTGGATGACAAACCACCCATTAGAACCCTATAGAGGATTAAATATGATTGCCAAGTGTGATCGCCTCATGTAAAAGAGTTGTAACCATACCCAACTAACTAGCAAGGTGTGTGTGACAGATTTCATTGAAGGCTGCACAATGCATTATAGGCACTTAGGTGCATGAGAAATGTTGAAAGCCTGATTGTGCACAACTCACCTTACATTGCACCATCCAAGTGTGTGAGTAAGCGTAAACTTGTGAAGTGATTTAGTTAATAAAGAATAGACTAAAGGGAAATTAAGCAAAGAAACAAACCCACTAGTAAAACACTTGCAAAACCCCTGGGACCACAGAAACAAACCAAGAAACCCAACACTAAGAAGTGAACAACCTCAAACCACCTGATAACCAAGTGAAAAAAGGAACAAACCACAATTAGAGACGCATTCTTAGCCAAGACCTAATCCCCCTCATTGACACCTTAGTGGTTCATGAAACTCCTAACATGGTCGGTGCTAGTATGAATATAGGTGGCGAAGACCTTGACCTAAGAGTTTTTTTAGTCAACATATAGCAACTCATATCATGATATGACCATCAAACACAAATAACACACCATGGGAGATCTGTAGATGAAATCATGGCTGATCTCGAGGAGGAGAGGAGTCTAGAAAGAGTTGCCCTCCTACAATGCATAACAAGTTACAACTAGGAGAAACGTACTTAGAGGCTACAATAAGAGATAAAGCTCAATTAGATCCAATGAGTCCTAGCCAACATCGCAGGGTAGAAATAGATTTGGAGGAAATGCTGATAGGGAGAGAGCGTTAGACGCAAATCTTACATTAAGTGAGCTTCTCATGAAGCAATTGTTAGATAACACTTCCTTAGAGCAAAGCGAAGCAACCCTAACAAATTTTTTGCTAGTTGACTGGGAATTACCCCAAATTCTAGAAGCCAAACCAAGATACCTATAGTTACAAAGCAACTTGAGAAGTATCATGTAGGTAATGATCCTTATAGCTTCATTGAGTATTTTGAGTAGGTATGAGAGGTAAATAGCCTCATGGATCTCACTCAATGTGCACAAGCTTTTGGACTCTAGCTAGGAGACAAGGGACAAACTTGGTATATTAGCCTAGACAAGACTAAGCGGAACAACTCCAATAGCCTAAAGGATCTTTTCATTCATAGATTTTCTAAAGTTGGATACTTAGACAACCGATGAATATCTATAAAAAAGACAATGAGGAAATTCAAGACCATGTCACTCATATGAGAAGTCTCTTCAAGAGGATTCCAACGACGATGCAACCCAATGAGAGAGCAGTCTCCACCATGTTTATTAATGGAATCTAAAACGAAGAACTCTATAAGGACTTAGCTAGTAAGTTGAACCTGCAACAAAGGGACCTGTTAGCCAGGGTCTTTGAAGAGGCAATACACGTGGACGACATGTTGAGAGAGAAAAGCTCAAGATCCATAATGCAAGAGAAAACCATCTCTAGGAACACTGAGAGAACCATAACCGTTGGCGAGTGATCAAGCCATATCATGTAAGATAAGGAAAAAGAAATTGACCAAATCCATGAGATAGTTGACTTGAAGTTAAAGTTGGCCAAGCTACAAGAGATATTGAGAAGGCCATTGCAACCCCATGTGCAATGTGTGCATTGTGGTGGGAACCATCTTCCAACTAAATGTCTCGACCCTAGATCATGGCCTTGTGCTAACTATAGTAGATTTGGATATGATGTGATACACTACTGATTGCCAAGAAGGCTCCCATGACCACAATCCTATACTCAGCACTACTATCCAAGGAATAGGTAGCCCAACTTTGGAAGAGGAGCTCCATTAGCTCTACTAGTGCCCAATGACTTGAAGTCAATTAACTACCCCTAGGATTGACATCAATCCCACAGGAATCCCTAGGCCAGTTGGGCCCATAGTGACCCATCCACCAAGTTATGTTCTAATAAATTTTGTAGAGGAGACACTAGAGGACAAAACGTATGTGAATCCCTATGTCTCCTATGATGAGGGGGGTAATCTTATACTGATGGACTTTAGACTAGTGCCAGTTATGGCTTTAGGTAGGGAAAGAGGTAGATGTCTAAGAGAGGGCTTGAACTAAGAGCCACTAGCATGTTGGACTTGTGGACATCCAAGGTACATTTCATCTTGTTTCCCTTGAAGATGAGCAAGTAAAAAAGGATAAGTCCAACTTGACATGTCAAGAGTATGAAGCTACACATTTGTACACTAATTGTCCTAGACGCAAACCCTCCACTAGTATGATAATCGTGCGATCAATACCACTTGGAATCTTTAGTATTGAAAAACATCATAATGTAGCCACACCAATCCCACCAAATTTCATGACTAGAGCTCAAGCCAAGCTTACCGATATCTCATTATCTAGATCTAGCAACTTAGATGCAACATTTGATGGAAAGAAGAGCCAAAAGAGGAGAAGGAAGTGGGTAACACTCAAAAATGATAGTGCCACTACATTGACCAAAGGGAAATGGGTTATGGATGGGAAGATAGAAACATTTGATCCTAAGATAGTGGAAAAAGGGCGTGCCAAGGTTGGAGAATACCTTGACCCAAAACACCAAAGTTGTGGAAAAATTCAAAGAGTGGGTGAAAGAAGCTCAAGCGCACATGCAGAATGTAAATCCTATCATGGAGGATGAGATTAATGAGCTTTCTAGCATGAATCCACCAGTCTCCCCTACATACTTGAGATTAAGAGGTCAACACCCCCATGTAGCACCACACAAGCGGAATCTAGATGCCACGGACATTTGAACTACCCAAGAGCATTGTGATAGAAAGGCTTTGAGCTAGAGGAAAATGAAAAGGTTGGCAATTTTCTCACAATACTAGTATCAACTCTTGTAAACTTTCCATTAGGTGAATTGCTTAGGAAAAACCCCACATTATGACAAGTGTTGAAGGAGTGGGTAGAAAGACTCGAGGGACATGGAGCGATCAACTTGTTGGACCATGATGCAGAGAGACATATGCCAAGCTTAACCCTTAACCCATTGTCTAGATGTCTATAAGTGAATGTCTTTTGGGAGGGCATGGAAATGCACACAATCTTACTTATTGTTTCATTAGGTGATGCCACATAGAAAGTAATTATTAACATAGGAGTAGAGTTAGTGTGCTTAACCATGTAGTTCCACAAGCTTAGGGAAACCAACTAGTGGAAATTGCACAATTTAATGTTACACTAGTAAATGGAATGAAATTCAACAGACCATTTGGAGTGCTAAAACATTGGCCTCTAAAGATAGTAGGAATCCAATTCTCGGTTAACTTCATAGTCATGAAGGGAGTGGACCACGATATTCTATTTAGGTTGGCCATAGATGGCAAATTCTCAAGTGATAGAGGATTGGAGTAATGGCCTGATATTCTTAGGCAATAGAATAGAAGCTCTTCAAGTAGAGATGGAAATTTGGTAAACCTCACCAGTTGACCTTGATACTATCTCTACAATACTAAAGGGCGACTCATAAGGAAAGTGCAAACATGGACCCTTAACTAAGTATATTTCTTTCCTTGAGGATGAGCATGATTGGATGCATGTATTAGTAACCATTGACTTGCCATTCTCAGACAATGAGGATGACTATAGGCAAGTTGTAGAAGTAGCTAGTAAACCCAATAGAGTCACTGCTTCTAAGCTACCCAAGAATGATGCTAAATCATCAATACCTTTGTGCATGATGGCTAGGAGTTCCATTAGTCGACCAACACCTATCACCTTTAAACATGTACCAACTAATAGACTTAAACTCCATAGAATTATTGGGTACTTGATGAGATAGCTAGCTGGTAACCCAAGTGCAAACTATACGCCTTTTAGGATCTCATACAGAATATGGAGTGGCAATGGACTAAGGTGCATGACCTCAATCTGCTGTATAGTTGAGCCCTCATTGTAGATGCGAAAAGTCCCACAAACGGGGACCATGGAAATGATAAATAGTGTGAGTATGAGGATTTAGATGATGAATATATGAAGACTCTTGTTCTCCAATGGTAAGGAAAGTGAGGAAGAAGCCGAGACCATAGAATATGACATAGATGGACAAGGGATTGAGTAGATAAGAGTGGAGTCTAAACCTTGAGAGACCAATGCTTTTAGACTAGAAATAGAAGTCATCAAGGTAAATTGTGATTGTACCTAGTTAGCGCACCTGGAAGTAGTAGACTATGAATGAGTTGGATCAATTCAATTAGGCACCACACCATTGCTTAGAGTGGAATCAGTCTTAGAGCTATGACCACTAGGGGAAAACTCCTTCAAATGAATGTTGTGAGTTTAACTCTGAGTCAGAAGTCAACTCTAAGAGTGATCCAAAAATCCCATGACCACCTAAGATCAAATGTACCAAAAAGGACCTCTTGGTCCATGTGAGGTGCAAGCGGCTCAAGGAAGAGAGAAGGAAACTGTCCAAGTTCTCATAATCTGAATGACAAAAGAAACCACATGACTTACCCAAATGCTTCACTAAGAAGAGTGACCACATAGCGGTGTCAACTTGGCAAGGGAAGGGGACAAGCCTTGACTCATGTATATAGCTGATGACTTAACTGAGCAAGATGAGGCCAATCTCATTAATCTCTTATGGGAGTATGTAGTGTATTTGCTTCGTCCTTAAAAAAGCTAAAAGGAATCAATCTGAGTATTGTGACTCACAACATTCCTATGACCCCCAATGCAACACCAGTCAAACAAAGACCATTCACAATGAATCCAAAGCATGCTCATGTTGTGAAGGAGAAAATATACAAGCTATTGAATGTTGGATTCATTTATGAGATTGAGCACATGGATTGGGTATCATCCATAGTAATTGTCTTGAAGAAGAATGGGATGATTCGATATGTATGAATTACAAAAAAGTTAATGTAGCGACAAAGAGAGACAATTATCCATCACCATATACCAATCACATGCTTACAAGAGTGGCAAGGAAGGAAGCCTATAGTTTCTTGGATGGCTTCTTCAACTATAACCAAGTGCAAGTGCACATAGATGACATGCATAAAATGGCATTCGCAACAAAATGGGGTGTGTTTGCCTTATAGTTATGCCATTTGGGCTGACTAATGTGCATTCTACCTTTCAACATCTTATGCATACTATTTTCAAAGACATGCTTAAAAAGTGGCTGGAAGTATTCATTGATGATATATGTGTTCATTCCAGTTTTGGGAGGAGCACCTAGACAAACCCCGCATAGTCTTCGAATGGTATAAACAATACAAAATCTCATTGAATCCCTTAAAATGCCAATTTTGGGTAAATCATGGATGTATCCTAGGATACATGGTCTCAAAAAATAACATTGTTACTAGTGTTTTCAAGGTTAGAGTGATTGTCAATTTACTACCACCAACCAACTACAAGGGAGTTCTATGCTTCCTCGGCCACATGGGGTACTATCAATGGTTTGTGTTGAATTACACAATCATTGCATAACTGATTTACAAGCTCTTGATTGTATTTGAGTGGATTGAGGAGTGCTAACGTGCTTATGAAGAATTGAAAAAATCTCTGACAATGGCACTTATTCTACGAGCCCTAGATTTATTCATTATTTTCCATGTGTACATTGATGCATTAAAGTTCATCATGGGAGCAATTCTGTGCCAACCTGGAGAGCATAACTTGGATTACCTAGTGGGCTTTTCAAGCAAACAACTCACTAACATGGAAATGAACTACTCCACAATAGAGAGGGAAGGGCTAGCTATGGTATTTGTTGTTAAGAAATTTTGACATTGCCTTCTAGGTATACCCTTCACATTCTTGATTGATCATCAAGCATTGCTTTGTCTTGTGAATAAACCTTGCACAATAGGATGAATTTCTTGATGGTTACTTCTATTATTAGAATTTGATTTCTTTGTGGTAGTATGCAAGAGCAAACAACATTACATGGAAAACCATATGTCTTACATAACCACGAGTGAAGCAGTTGGACAAGGTACTGTATATGACCTACTTGCTTGGGGGGTGACTCATGAATATATGTATATATAACATGAGTTCAAAATAAGGGGTTTTTAAAACACCATTTTTATACATTTTTTACATATAGAAGGGTTTCATATAAAGGGGTTACTTATAGATTGAATAGAAAAGGGTTGTATTTTATTCAAGAAAATTTCACAAATTAGGATATTTATAAATAGCCCATGAACGCACATTATATAGAGAATATATATATAGTGAACCCCGCGAGCCTACTTGACACGCATATGTTTAGAATGTCCAACGATGATGACAGAGAATTGTTTAAGTAGACCTTACAATTATTAGGAAAATGACACAATCCACATCCTAGAACATGGATTACTTGGATGCCCAATTGAGAAGGGTAGGCTAAAACATCTCATTCTAAAGCTTCAACCCTATCAATTGATTGCCGGCGGCCAACTCTACCAATCGGGATAGGATATGCTATTGAGAAGATGTGTTTCTGAGCATGAGATGCATGATGTGCTTGTAGAAGCTCATGGTGAAATTGCTAGAGGACACTTCAACAGGGACACTACAACATGTAAGGTGCTCGAGTCTCAATTGTGGTGGCCTACACTATTCTACGATGTAGCTAAGTTTGTGAAGCACGATGATGAGTGCCAATGAACTAAAGTCCCTATTTGTAAGGATAAGATAGAGTTGACCCAAGTGATAGCACATCAACCATTTTAAAAATGGGGGATTTATTTCATTGGTCCAATTAGCCCTATAACACAATACTCATAAGCAAGATACATAATCATAGCCATAGACTATCTACCAAGTGGGCCAAAGCTTGAGAAATTTGAAAAATGACACTAGGACCACTACCAAATTTCTTTGGGAGCAAGTGATCTCATAGCTTGGATGTCCCATAGAATTAGTCTGTGGTTATGATCAAGGCACTCACTTCATAAAAAACGAAGTGATTGCCCATTTGTTATCTAGCTTCTTGATAATCCATAAAAAATCCTCACCACATTATCCTCAAGACAATGGTCAAGATAAAGCCACAAATAAAATCCTAGTGATTGTCCTAACCAACGTGGTCTCTGCCTCATGTAGTGATTGGGATAATAAGCTAATGGCAACGTTATGAGCTTACAAGATAGCCTACCAAATGATCGTAGAATAGACACCATTCAAGGTGACCTATGGAATTGAAGCAGTCTTACTAGTCGATTTCTTTGTTCCAAGCTTGAGAATAGTGATCCAAGAGAGATGGGATAGACAGGAAGTATGGACAAATCACTTAGTAGAACTAGAATGCCTATCTGAAACTTGGCTCATTACAACCATGCCTTAATCTGTGAGAAGGCATGATGCAAGACTTGCTACAATAGAACTTAAGTCTCCTTTTTCAAAATCACATTGTTTGACAAGCATGTCAAACAATGTGACTTTGAAAAAGGAGACTTAGTGTTGTTGTACTCTGTAAAGGGTCACAAACAAAATATGTAGTTCAAGGGGTTGAGATTTTTCAAAGTCTATAACATTAGTAGAACAAGTAACATGGAGCTTGAAACCCTAGAAGGAGAATATATAGGATTTTTCAATGACAATTGCATCAAGAAGTACTACAACCCTCTAGCACACTCGACCACCAACATGAGCCTCAAATGATAACACCTATGAATGTTAGAGTGGCAACTATCAAAGGCATAGAGGATGAGGACAAAGGAACAATAGCACCATCCTACTTGTGCATAATGGTAACCACCCAAAGGCACATACCTTTGATGCATTAATTGATGAGGGAGCTGACAACATCGTCCTTACATATGATCATTAGACCCTCATTGGTTAGCCCCAAGTACAACCAATTCCATTTGGGAGGCAGTCTTATCCACTGCTTGGAAAGTGCAAGGTAATGGTTTCTATCAAGACTGAGAGCCTCGTGATCATCTTTTATGTATTGCCTAACAAAATAGGTGTTGACAAGGAATCACTTTTGTGTTGTTCTTTCAAGAAACATACTCACTCTGCAACATTGACTATGACTCTCAATGCATCCACCTTGCCATAAACAATGTTAGGATAGTCATGGCTTTTAGCAAGGGTACCATGGCCTTGCCAAAACCTAGAACACCACTAGTAGTTAAACCTATGTCAACCCTAAGGAGAGGGGTAATGAACCCGTATAGACACACAATGTGATGTGCTTGCAATACTTAGAATTCCCAACCAAAGCTGCAATCCAAATAACCAAGTGGATTCCCAAACGTAAATCATAGCCTACCAAGGGCACATGTGCAAGATCTCATAGCTCTCGTGTCCCATGCATTAGACCTAAAAGAAAAGGTTGGCATTACATGAATAGAAAAAGGATCAAACTACGATGGATGCCAAAAGCCCTATTGCGTGGCCAAGGCTTCTATGATGACAACACCTTGGTGTGGTTGCCTAAGTCTACGAATAGTACACTTTCCCGTAGACCATCACATCCTCCCAACCAACATACACATACTAATACGCCAGCAGGAGGTAAAACCCAAAGTGGGCAAAAATATGTTCAACCCATGAACACTCAATGGGTTTATTACCCAAAACTTAGACCCACTGCTAATAGCCATTGTCCTAATACCTCCAGTGCACCACCCATTATAAAAATAGAGAACCACACGTCCTTTGAACCACAAGGTCAATCACAAGGCAATATATAACAAATACTCCAATGACCACCTCATAGAGGAGGAAACCATAGCATAGATGATTTTAGTGGCTATAAGTCGCCAAATGGCTATACTTTTATTTTTTCAAATTTTCTTTTTTGAAACTTGAGTAGGTTGAGTTATAACTCCAAAATTTCTTATTCGCCAACATTTCTAAGGTATATCAAGATTTTGAAGGCTCTTTTGCCATTCATATGAAAAAAATATTGAAAGAAATATATTAAAATTTTCACAGTATTTATAAGTTATGGGATATATATAGAAACATTCACCACATGTACATATGTACTCAAACACATAGTACATACATAGACACATGTCACATGCTACTTATCCTTGTTCCTTCTTTACATACTCATACACATGACTCACACACACCCCTCCGCACAAACACACTACTCAGCATTACATCACCTCTTATATTCATACATACATATACACAATTCTTAGAACTAAAAGTTTTGAGGTACTCATGATCCAATAACTTGAGCTAGTCAAATCTTTGAAGCATGCAACTTGAAAGTTGCAAAGCAAGACAAAGCTCTACCTAAAACCCATAAATGCTAAGGGAATTCCCCTCTTCATAGACTTGAGTGCAAATAATACCTCCCCTTTAATGAATGGTTTATCCAAGAGCAAGCTAATTTCAGCAAGGTGCCAAGGACTCTCTCCATTTCCACATCCAGGATTTTAGCAACACACTAGGACCAATCAACAACACTCTTAAGCTCAACTTTGGATAGTAGTAAGAGATCGTTGTGGAAAACATTACCATATCCTAGTCATCAGTAAAGGTGCATCTATTTTCATCCTAAATAAATGTGATAGCTCAATCAACAACACTCTTGGGCTCAACTTTGGCTAGCACTATGAGATGCTTATGGAAAACATTAGTATATCCTAGTCATCCCTTCTCTCTCTCTCTCTCTCTCTCTCTCTCTCTCTCTCTCTCTCTCTCTCTCTCTCTCTCATTGAACCTCCGGAGCTGTTCCCATAAAGGTTTTTAATGGGGGGGTTTAGTGAAAATTTGAAATTCCCCAAGGCCTTGTGGAGGGGTTTTGGGTTTTCACCCACCCAATACCGAGGGTTTAAAATTGAAACCCCCTTAAAGGGGTGACCCTGTTGAAAATCCACTAAGAAAATAGTGGTGCCAAATCATCAAAGGCCAAAAGTAGGGAGAATTTCCCTTGCATCTCTTGCTTGTTGACCCCACCTCACATGCGCAATCTTCGAGAGTGGCTATTTCAGGAGGCTGGAGGTGAAATGTTGGTAGGACGATTGCTCCTATTTGGAAGTGCGATCTGTTGAATGGTTACTATCTACCTTCTCTTCCCCATGCCAACAAACTCTCATTGGTGAGTGCTTTTGCATGCAAGTTTGATACCAATTTTCTGTTGTCCATGAGTTTATTCACAAATTTTTGCATACTTTCCGAAAGAGAGAGAGAGAGGGGGGAGGGAATTGTTTACAGAACATAGTCCATCATGAATTTATATAGTTTTTTACTACATGCAATCTCTCTCTCTCTCTCTCTATGGAAATCAAGTTCTTCTAGTACATGTAAATTACCATCAAGAAAATTGTGGTATATTTTTTATAATTGCATCCATTCCCAAGGAGATAACCATAGCAATTCACAAAGGCAATGGCAGAAAAATGACTTTAGAGAAGCATGTTTTGGCATTCCTGTTTTGGTATTCTTTGGGTAGGCGAGGCAAGTAAACATTGTTGAGATATTTGCAATCACACCTACTTTAGTCCCTTTGTAAGGAGTAGTGAAGGCTCAGGACCAAAATCCCATATGCACAATAGGAGAAGTGCTACCATTTAATTCCTATAAAGCATTGTACTTGCACTCTTTTCTAATGAAAATGATAGTACTCTTTTCTTTCCAGTAAAGTGTCTATGTCAATGTCCACATACAAGATTGTGTTTATGAGTCCAAGTCTCAATCTTGGAACATAATTCACTTGTGTGAAACATTGTCTTGTCATGGTCAATGTCTTCATGAGTTTCTTATTCCTCTTTCAACATCCATAGCTTCCGCATGTGCCATGCTCTAGATCCCATATATTTAACATGGTATCAGAGCTCAGTCGGGGATGGCACTACCTCTCCCACCTCTCTTGGTCCCTCTCAATCTCTGCCCAGCTCACATCTAGCTCAAGATCAATGTATGACTTCATTATTTTTCAACTTCATCTTTAGAGCACATTGTAGCAGCCATAGCCAATCTGCACATCCCCACCTTTGAGCTTCCATAACTTCCTGTAGAGGGCATATCTCTCTAGGATCTCTTTTGGAAATTTATTCCTTGACTTCCAGGGTTCTCTCTATCACATAGGATCCTGACATTGCCCTATCTAGAGCTCAGCATTGTCACTTCTGTCAGTTGCTGCCATAACCTCAATCTGTGGCATGTAGGACATACCCACCTTGGAGGAGCTGGATCTCCAAATATAGAGCATATCTTCATGGACTCTCTTCTAGACATATCTTCCCCCACTTATGGCCCTCCCTCTTGGCCCATAACTCATTGACATTGGTACTCTATATCCTCAGCATTATCAAAAATGTCAAAATCTATCAAAGATTGAGCATGCTACTGTTGTCGTCGTCTGCCCTACGCGCCTGAATCCGCCAGCAATCTTGACCATCATTATGGGTCTTTGATAGAGAATGAAGACAGCTTCATTTTCATTTTAAAAAAATTCAAAATGATCCCACTGTAGCTCCCTCAATCAGGAAAAAACCAAGGCTGGGTCAAATCCCTAATCCAGGAAGCCATAGCCAAACTTTACTAAAGCTCAAAAATCTCATCATTTTCTCTCTCCTGCAACTTGGAAGAACCCACTACCACTCTGATATAATGTCCCAATATCAAATCAAGGAGGGGAAGAACTTGGAAATATTGACGAAAGATCAATGACCCTGAACTAAGAAGATTCGAGTACTCAAACATAGTCTTTACATAGTGTGTATTCACACTCCTTACTTGTGCCTCTTGACACACTGTAATCTGCTCTTCCACTGATAAAATCTAAGAATTTTGAGGTTGTTTGCTGCTACTCTAGCCATCTAACATGGGCAAAAACTCTTCAACTTCTCACTTCAAAGAAGTTGGGTTTCACACCTGGCAAACCCGCATCAAACTCATCCTGATGCGGAAGGGCCTATAGGCCATTACCATTGGAAAATAAAAGAAGCCTCGTGATGTGGACCTTAGAGTCACTTGGCAAAAGAATGATGATAAGGCTCATGCCATTATCAAATTGGAGCTAGACAACAGCTATATCCACCATTTGGATAATTGTGATACTTCACAGGATACATGGAAGAGACTTGAGACTTTGTTTGGTGCATAGTCTAAGTCATCAAAGTATGGTCTCTTGATGGAGTTTTTTAGGCTTGAAATCAAGTCCAACACATCACTTGTCACACATCTAAATTATATGGAAGGACTTCTAACCCAACTTGTAGGAATCAATATTAAAATGGAAGAAGATGTTTGCATTGGTGTTCTACTAAAAAGTGTCTCCTAAATATGATAATGTATTGATCTCGGTTTTTTACAAATCGAATTTCTACCACAAAATTTAGCCAAATCCCCTAACAAGAGCCTTACCATATCACTTTGGGTTTACTCTTCAAGCACTAGGTATGCTACATTATTGATTCTGAGTTATGATAACTCTAGCAAGTGGGGGAACAAGTTTTTAGGAGGGATGTAAATGTAAAGGGTAAAAGGGATGGGTTATCTTAGTAAAGATGGAAATGGATTACACCTAGGGGTTGAGTGAGTGCATAGATATTTTCAAAGGACTACCCTTCAACTACACACCTGTATCACCAAGATTTCGAATCTATCACCATCATTAGAGGACACCTCACCCTTGTACACAAGTCAATATCCACATCATGGTGTCATTTGGATCTTACACAAAAGCTTACAAGCATGGACCCCCTCTATCACATGCTTATATGTATTTATATATATATGAGGAGCTAAAGTCAAAGCAGCTTTTGAAAGCCATTTTTTATCATTTCAATAAATCCCAAAGGAAATAGAATTTCAAGAAAATTCTTGCGTGACCCAATTGGTTTTGACCTGATCTACAAAGTTGTAGAAGAAATTTTTTTCAGATTCTTCACCGACTTGAAGTTACCAAGGCACAGACTGCTAACTACATGCAATTTTCTTCTCCCACATCACCTTTCCATTTTATCCTTCTTGTAAATATATTATAATAATGTGCTTTGGGCATCCACCTCTTGTAATCTAGCTCCCTTTCTCTTCCTTGTTTACCACCACCCTTGGCTTCTTGTATGATAACCAAGGTGGGGACTTGTCCCATCCACTATTCTCCATATTTTCAAAGATGTCATACATCATCTAGGATTACGTTAATACAAAAGATTAGCTTAATCTAATCCCTCATGGAGGCTATGTAAGGATCCCCATGGAGATGACAAAGACAATGACAAGCACATGAGAACACTCTAGAATACCCCCATACTAGTCCATCTCTTTCTCTTTGAGGTAAGCTATGAGTGAGTCTATTTTATTATGTAGCATAATGGCAAGCTTCCTCTACCTCTTCTCCTCTTGTCTCCCTCTCTTCTCATATTCTCATTCCATGAATACATAATGGCAAGCTTCCTCTATCTCTTCTCCTCTTGTCTCCCTCTCTCTCTGTTATCTCTCTCTCTCTCTCATATTCTAATATGGTGTCTAAATCATGTGTACTCTCTTCTAATTCTCTCTCTACATTTATACTTAAACTTATTAAGTAAGACTTTTCATATCCTCTATTGTTGGGGAATCCTTATTTTGTCATGTTATATATATGTTCATGGGAGAATTTAGGAGCCATCACCTCTCTTAACCTTCCATCATCTTCATTTCTATTAAGATGGGCCACAAATTCTCTCTTGTAAAGTTGTGTTTTTTGTTCTTTCCATTGTCTTTGAGGAAAGGGATGTCCTAGCCCATCCTCCCTTTGGCTAGGTGGTGCCCCTCTTTAGCTCTCTTAGTGAGGATTAGAGGTTGGGTGGGTAAGAGGCAACCCATTCATCTTTTCAGCTCTCATTTTCGGTGCCCCTACTGAGGAGTTCTCAAGCTACCCTCTTCAATTTCTATGAAGGAAGAAATATCTAAGGAGTTTTCCTCTTCTTCCATGAGTGTTTATTAAGGGATCACTAAGGAGGAATCTTCATAAAACCCTATTCAAGGGATTCATTGCTCAAGAGTACCACTAAAGAAGCTCAAGAGAAGAAGAATCTTTATCAAAAAATGATATATATGTGAGTAAAGCAAGTTAATTACACACACCCTTCTTTTCTTCAAGAGAAAACTTGCTCTCATCAAGTATCTAAGTCAAGGCATTGTGTTGAGTGCTTGGTGTCTAGTGTAAAGACACTCCCTAAGGAGCCTCATCTTCAAGTGGTGAAGGTGCTTTCGAACTCGAGGATTAAAAAGTTTTTGGAAGGGGAGTTTCACATCAATGGTGTGCAGTATTGGCGAGAGCCTACATATGGTGAGGTGCTTCAACTACTGCTAGCAAGAAGGCTCAAAGTAATTGAGAAGGTAGCTATCGAAGCCTATGAACTTTACAAGGCTGATGATGGTCACACCAAAGCTAGGCTAATCACTAGTGAGCAAATCCTTCGCATCTCTCGAATGGTGGGATCTAAGAGGCCAGAGCTTCAACAACAGGCTTCATTAAATTTTGTAGTGAAAATTTGTAATTAATGCATAAATGAATACTCCTATTTTCTACTACTTTTAATTGGTTCAAAAAATTAGGGTAGATGTGTGCATTAGTAGAAAGATACATTTTCAGTAAAGGTCGATCTTCGATTTTGGAGGTAAGAGGTTGAAGAGATCTTATTGTCCCCTAATCCCATAATATTCCCTATTTAGGATTACAACATCTCCTTTAATGTGCACATATTCATTTTACTATAAGTGCATCCCATGAACCGTGGCATTATTCAACATTGTTATTTTTAGAGTTGCTCTCATATCCTTATCACCCTTTCCCATGCATTCATTCGTTCAAGGAGTATCTTTCAGCCAATTGTATGGCCTCATGTAATGTTTTTGATTGTTGAGCTCCTACCTCTGATGATAGGGCAGGATCAAAACCAAAAATGTATTTATTCAGCTTAGCAAAATCTGAAATGCCTTCAACATATATGGAGAGATTCAAGTAAGTGTTGGAATAGTCTCTAACGGACATTCCTCTTTGAGCACATGCATACCATGTTCTTTGAAGCCTTTCTTTTTTCAAAGGAGAAACAAATACATCAATCATTGCTTTCTTGACTCATCCCAAGATTCAAAGTTTTGCCCAATCATTGCTTGCTTGACTCATCCCAAGATTCGAAGTTTTGCTTAACTCTTCTTTTTCCAAAGGAGAAACAAATACATCAATCATTGCTTGCTTGACTCATCCCAAGATTCAAAGTTTTACCCAATCTTGTGCATGTAATGCCACCAAATATGGGCGTAATCTTCAAGATGAAGAGCTGCAAAATAAATCTGGTGTGTAAAGTTCTAGGTTGTGCACCCCTATAGGGTCTTAATTAGGAAGGGATGGTCACCTCACCTTTTTCTTGTTGACTGACCTAGCATCCACTTTTTCCTTGCGGGAACCAACATGGCAAGTACATTCTAATGGCTAATCAAACAAGGATACTATGCATTTACTAAAAAAGCCTTTAAATTCTTTAATGAAATGCAAGTGGGTATTTGGAAATAATTGAAAGGGCTATGGATATCTTCATAGCTTAAATGTCAGCTTCTACATGGCTTCCTTTGATTCCACGGTTTCCTGCACTTTTCTTGGAGTTCTTCATTGAAATTGACAGCATGATAATATTATTTGGCATCAGTTTTTCATATTTTTCTGACACACACACAACACACACACAAGCAGAAACACACGCAAACACAAACACACAAGTGGAGTATGTACATTGGATGCGGGCACAGAAAAGGACGGAAAGATAACGCAGCAATCAAACACAATGAAACACACGTGAAAAGATAACACAAATGCACAACAAAAATGGAGGTGTTTACGGCTTGGATGCGCAGCAGCATGACATCCACCCCCTCTAAACCTGCGCATCCTCTAGATGAGCCAACTATCCATGATCATCTAAGTCCACAAACAGGTCCAGTTCTTCATCAGTTTCCGGTAGACCTGTTTCTCCATCAGCTACATCATCCGTATTCTCTGCTTCTTCTGCTAGAATTTCTTCTGACTGCTCTTCTTCTGCCAATGCTTCAAGTGCATACTCTTCATATTCTCTTTTCTTGAAAATCTTGACTCGTTTTCTAGCAATGGGCACCCTCAATACCGTCCCATCCAATTCAGCCAACTCATAGGTAGCATTGTCAAAAACCTGTTTCACTTCATACGGTTCAAACCATCTTTGAACCATTTTTCTCATGCTGCTATGCTGATTCTCTAGGCTACTGTCGTAGACTAGAACCCAATCTCCCTCTTTTATGGATCTAGGCTACAAGCGATGCCTCAAATCAAACGTGTCCTTGTTTCTGAGTCGAGCTGCCTTCAAACGATCAACTGCTAGCTGCACATCTTCTGCCCTTCTCTCTAGTTGACGAATCCGAAGAGCTAGAAGCTCCTCTCTTGATAAATTCTCATGTCAAGGAAGAGCACTCCACGTGAGAGCACAAATTTCAGTCGGCATGACAGGTTTCTGCCCATACATCAACTCTGCAGGCATATATCCAGTAGTCACGCTATATGTAGAGCGGTCTGCCCACAATGCAAAAGGTAATAATCTCGGCCAATCTCCAATCTGACCTCTACAAGCTTTTGCCAATGCCTTAACCGACAATCCTATCATATCAAAACATAGTTCCGACTGAGATAAGACGCGTTCACATGGAAAAAACCCAAAAAACAAACCTGAAAATGGGATCGAAAATTAATATCGGACGAACTGTTCGCCGAAATGACATGCAGTAAGAAGGAAAAATGCCCCAGGAAGGAGTGGCACAGGGTTAGTACATTAAACCGCAATTCCGGTGGAAGTAGGAGGGGTTCACATGCAAAAAACTCTAAAAATACGCCTGAAAACTCATTTAAAAATTAATAAGTAAAAATCTAGAGGTCAAAAGAGGGGGGAGGAAAAAGGAAAAAGGTGGGGGAAGGCACGAGGGACACGGCTGTCAAATCAAATTGGAATTCTGATGCAAACAGGGCAGGTTCACATGAAAAAATGTCAAAAAGACGCACGAAAAAGTCTTAAAAAACTGAAAAATTAATAGTGGACAAACCGTGCATCGAAAGGACTCGGAATAAAAAGAAAAAATATCAGGGGAAAAGTGGTTGTGAGGTCTATGATATCAAATCACGGTTCCGAAGCAAGAAAAGTGCGTTCATATGGAAAACCAACTAATTTGCGCAAAATGCTTCAAAAATTAATAACGCGAAAACCGTACACCGAAACAGGGGTAGGTAAAAAGGAAAAATGGTCAATTCAAAGAGAGAAACAGGGCTATAAGGTTGGATGTGGACTTTGGTAAATGTAGGATGCATTCACATGGCAGATCCTCAAAATCAGGGAATGAAGAAAAACTGCAAGGGAACAGCCCCAAGGGTGGGTAGAAAATGAATGGGCGGGTGGGAAGGGACCCCATCAGGGTAACAGCAAGTCATGGCATACATGCATGAGCAGGTTGAGGCATATGCAAAAGGATATACAATGTAGACGCGCAGGGACGCGTCCCCATACTTAAAACCTCAATGGATAGGGTTAACCGAGCAACAGGGACCTAGGACCACACCACAGACCATCCACTAATGTCCCCACACTTAAAACATGACCGTCACAAAGAAACCAAAGTGGGAGGGTTAGAAAAACTTAGCCCATTTCGTCAAGAAGCAAGGCTGAGTGTCGATGGCACGTCCAGTGTTGTTGTCGGCTTCTGGAGGTACCAAGGCATCTTCTCAGCACACATCCATCATGGCAGGGACCATGTGGCAGCACCCAAGGAGGTAGCTGATGGAAAGAATCGCATGAAATTTATCGATAATGAGGGATATTACACTCCACTCACAATCACTTAAATGAAATGAAAGAACAGTCACTCACCCCAGGACTAATATCACTCGAGAAAGAATGATTGAAACCCATATCTCATACCCAGGTTTAGAAATCAACAGGGGAATGGTGCAGATGGAGTATGCCAGGGTGCACAGTTGATGGTGCATTAGTGCGTCCAACCCGTCTGGCATAAGTGCAAGAAGGAAGGCAAGGGAGCCTTACAGTGCAGTGTATAGAACAGGGTGATGTGTCTTGTGATGACGGCAAAGACCCATCCCGTGGGTGCATAGGAAAACGGGAACATACCTGACTCCAAGTGCGAGAAGGAAGGCCAAGGAGCCTTACGGTGCAGTGCACAAAAACAAATTGTGCTTTGTGCATTGAGAGGTCCATCCCGTGCGTGCAACACTGCATTCACACTTCTCACCTCTCATTTGATTTGAAGGGAAAAGACTGGTCTCTCGGCCCACCCTCTGTCTCACTCATTGTTGATAGTTACAAAGGGAAACTCATACTCACTTCCCCATCCGCTTAGGATGAAAGCTCACGTCACTTGATTGTTTGTCGATGAAGATCACGTCGTCAGTTGTTGAAGAGGCGTACCCAGGGAGGTAGCCATCAAATCGAACGTTGTGTTAGATAGGACATGTCGTCTGCGAGAGGACATGTAGACACTCTGCAGAAAGACCCAGGACACAGCGTACCAAGGGAGGTAGCTTCGAAATTGGATCCTACGGATATCAATCAATGAATCCACTTTTTGGACTGCTGAGTGTTGCCACCTTTTCCACAGCCAGCTTCTCGCCCAAGGGTGTGTGCCACATTTTCTTGGAACGAGGCCTGCTATGACAGGGAATTGCTTCCTTTTCTCTCATAACAAATTTGTTTTTCTTATTATTTTTTGTCTTCTTTTTTTTTCTTTTTATTTTATTTTTTTAAATTTTCCCCCTATTCCCAAGGGTGTTTCCACCTTTTCTCGAAGAATAGGTCGGCATGACAGGGACCTAAGTCCTTTTCTCCCATGACCGATATGTATATTTTTTTTTCTTTGCTTTTTTTTTCGAATTAAGCAAGGGAATGGTAGAAAGACCATTTGTCAGAACCAACCTCGCCACTGTCGCTGGTGGAAAATAGAATATAAGAGATCAAGGCTGGAAGGGGGTTTGAGGGGACAGAGGGTTTCCACTTCATCAGGAGTGACTGAAGAACGGCTATCAAAAGTAGCATCATAAGAAGTACAGTGCCGCGCCAATGAGGGAAAAGATCAAGTGACCGTAATTGTCAAGATCCCCAAGGAGGGAAGTACTTCTTCAGGAGATATCCATTGATCAGAAAGGGATCATCAGAGGCATCAACGGTAGCCATTAGGGTTGACGGCAAGCACCTTATAGGGGCCCATCCACCGCTGTTGGAGCTTGCCAGGAAACTTGCCAAATCGTGAATCATAGGCTAGGACCAAATCACCTTCTTTGAACTCCTTGTGCTTGATGAAGCCGTCATGGTAAGCCTTGCATCGAGCTTGCGTGGCTTCCATGCACTGTAGAACCATCCTACGAATTTCGTCCAAGCATTCCAAGTGCAGGAGACGGCGTTGCAGTGAATCATCGTCCCCCAAACACTCTTTGATAGCCACTCTCAAAGAAGGTAATTCCAGTTCAACAGGGAAAACAGCTTCTGTACCATACACCAGTTGGAAAGGTGTCTGTCCTGTTGCTACTTTATGGGAGGTTCTATACGCCCAGAGGGCCTCTGTAAGTCTATCATCCCAATCACGACGATGTGCGGCAATCGTTCTTGTCAGAATCGAGCAGAGGATGCGATTGGTGACTTCGACTTGGCCGTTGGCTCTGGGGTAATAAGGAGTGGACTTGCGATGGCGGATCTTATACAACTCTGTCAACTCTTCCATGACTTTGTTAAGGAAATGAGTGCCTCGGTCACTTACCAGCTCTAAAGGACTACCAAAACAGGTGATGATATTCTCATACATGAACAGGTTACCATCGTTCCGCTTTAGGGCTTTAGCTTCACACCACTTTGTGACATAATCCGTACATACCAGGATGTATATATTCTGTTTTCTTCTGGTGGGAGGGTCGATTGGACCTACGAATTCAATGCCCCACTTCTCAAACGGCTTCAAGGGAAGGATAGGGTGCAGTGGCATGGCACTTGTCTTTGTGGGTTTTCCCATTCTCTGACAAGCATCACATCTTTTACAGTAATCATAGGCATCCTTATGAATGGTAGGCCACCAGTATCCTGCTAGCAGAGCCTTCCTGGCTGTGGCTTCTCCTACAAAGTGGCCTCCACATGGCTTGTCATGGCAAGCCTTCAGAACAATCCCAATCTCATCTCCTGCAACACATCTTCGGAGCACTTCATCTTTGCCTTTCTTGTACAGTGCACCGCCTAGTAGGGTGTAGGGGGCTGATTCTAGCATAAGCTTCTTCCTCTCCCGACTAGAGATACTAGGAGAGTACTATTGGGTTGCCAGCAGATTGGCAATGTCTATATACCAGGGAGTTACAGTTTCTACCAAGAATAGGGAAGCATCAGGGAGGTCTGGATCATCCTGCTCCTCGTCTGCCGTTTGTGGGATACGCAACAGATGATCAGCCAGAACATGGGAATGACCAGGCTTAGTAATCACCTCAAAGTAGAACTCCTGAAATAGAAGGAGCCATCTCATCATTCATCCTTTCACATCTGCTTTGTTCATCAGGAAGGACAGGGCCTCATGATCCACATAAAATTTAAAGTGGGTGGACAAGAGGTAGTGGCGAAACTTTTCTAGGGCAAACACCATTGCCAAGCACTCCAGCTCGGTCACTGTATAGTTCCATTCCCTATCAGTGACTTTTCGGCTTGCATAATAGATCGGTTGATCCATCTTCGAGGAACCCTTTTGGCAGAGAACTGCGCCTAAGCCTTCAATTGATGCATCAGTGTGTACATGGAACTCTTTCGTCCAATCAGGAGGTTGCAGAATGGGTGCCTTGATCAAACACTGCTTCAGAGTGTGGAAGGCTTTGTCACATTCTTCTGTCCAAGTAAACTCTGCATCTTTCTTCAGAAGCTTGTGCAAGGAGGTTTTCTTTGTTGCAAAATGAGCTATGAACCTTCTGTAATAACCCACATGGCCTAAGAATCCCCTCAACTGTTTGAGGTTGGTGGGTGCGGTCAGAGCTGCGATCTTTTCGATCTTTGCAGGGTCTGTTGATATCCCTTGTGCAGAGACAATGTGGCCCAACAAGACTCCAGAAGAGACCCCAAAGATACATTTGTCGGGGTTGAGGGAAATCCCATACTCCCGGCATCGGTCAAAGCATTGTTCCAGGTGTTCCCAGTGTTCACGGATCAAACTATAGACACAGAAGTCATCCAAATATACCTCAATAAAGTCGTGCAGATGATTTTGGAATGCGGCCATCATGACTCGCTGGAAAGTAGCAGGGGCATTGCAGAGCCCAAATGGCATCACCCGGTAAGCGTAGGTCCCCCATTCTGTGGTGAAGGTTATTTTGGACTGGTCTTCTTCTGCGATTTGGACTTGGTTGTATCCGCTGAATCCATCCAGAAGGGAATAAAGCTCATGTCCTGCCACTGTGTCCAACAATTGGTCTGTGAAAGAGATAGGAAAGTGATCCTTCTTCGTCTTGGAATTCAACTTGCAAAAATCCACACATATTCGCAATTTGCCATTCTTCTTGGGTACAACCACGATGGGTGAAACCCATTCACTATTTGCCACTGGATAGATGAACTCAGCTTCCAGAAGCTTCAGCAGCTCTGCTTTTACCAATGTGGAATAATTCGGGTTCATTCGCCTCTGTCGTTGCCGTATGGGCTTGGCATCAGGCTCCAAGTCAATATGATGTTGACATATTGTGGGATCAATCCCCTTTAGGTCTTTGTAGGACCATGCAAACACGTCCAAATTTTCTTTCAACAAGTTGTACAAGGTTGACAACTCCTCTTCTAGGAGACTGCTACCCACCTTCAAGTGGCGTGCAATGCCTTCTGCATCCACAAAAGTTAACTGCCTTTCACCTTCTACTTCACGGATGAAGGTCCCGCGGACTGCTTCTGGGTACAGATCCGACTCCTTCAAGGGAGTGGTGTCCTCTTCTGATATCCCACTAGAACCAACTTCTTGAATCTTGCGTCTTCTTCCTTCCTTCTCCTATCATGCATCTCTTTCAGAGAGCAAATGTCCTCTGTATGGTTCTTCCGCAAACAATAGGAACAAAAGGCTCCAGGAATGGTTGGTTTTCGTGTGCATTCAGTGGCTAAATGGCTTGCTTGATGACACTTACCACACCAAGTATTTGACCGCATCACATCTCTTCCTGCTCCTGCAACATTGGATATGCTAGCGGTATTCACTTTTAGTGTCTGTAGCTGCTCTGTAATCACATCCATCAACTCCTTTTTGATGTTTGCAATTGAGTTGGATAAGTAATCCTTCAAGCTTTCTCCTCCGGACGTACTGGCAGGAGGGTTTTGAGGAGTCTCTGTAATCACTGCATAAACGGGTTGGGTTGGTACAGAGGGGTCTCTGTTCTGGTTCTGATTCAGGGCTCCTGTTTGAACTGTTGGCTATTGGCTCCAGTTTGTAGGATTCCATTGTTGCTGCTAATTTGGCATGGAGGAAATTGGTTGGGACCATTGTTGTTGTGGTTGAACCATCATTTGAGGTATGGATGGTGGCCACTGTGGATTTGGTGCACTGTACTATGATACTGGGGGCATCTGTTGGTAGGGGTAGGAAACAGTCCCTAGAAGTGCATTTGGTGGATACATCATTCCTAGCATCAGAGGAGGTAGGACTCCTCTTCCTGTATTCATCGCTAATCTAGCTTCCACTTCATCGTACAGTCTTGCACCTTCTGTTGTGGCTTGCAGGGTGGCTGGTCTTTGCAGCTCCACAAACTTACGGACTTCTGGTTGTAATCCTCTGAGAAACACCCCCTTCTGAATGCCATCTAGATTATGGTTAGTCCATCTCTTTAGGATGGATTCCATTCGTGAGACATAAGCTTCCACTCTTTCTCTAGAAGACTGACTTAGGTTCATAAATTCCTCTCGCATCCGCTCTTCAAAACCTTCACACCTGAATTTAGTGAGGAAGGCCAACTTCAGGTCGTCCCATGTGCCAAAAGTTCCTGCTGCTTGTCTCTCATACCACTAAAACGCCACGCCCTTGAAAGTGGCAGGGAATATTGCTAACCAATGCTCAGAGGTTCTGGCATTGTTAGCCACACATGCTACCATAAACTCTGCTACATGAAGATCGGGGTCTTCATTGTACTCTCCCTTAAAAACTGGCAATGGGACTACATTCGTTGGCCTGTCATCAATATTTCCAGGATGGATCTGGCTTGGAATTGGACCTCCAGCAGGAGGAGGAAGGGCTTGATGTGCCATTGGGACTTCTGTAAAGAGTTTCTCAAGGGCGTCAAAGGCAGCTTCTGCTGCGAGCTCATTCTCGGCCTTGATTTTTGCTTTCTCTCTTCTCACGTACCTCTGGACTCGTTCTAACGCTTGCCTCTTTATTGCGTCATTCATCAGGGGGTTGGCTCCACTATGTTGTTAGTGCTCCACAGAGGGTTAACATAAGGCTTCTCTACTTCTTTCTTTTCAACGTCCCTGAATTCTGCTTTCATTCCACTGCATAGAGGAAGGTATTCGGTTCTGAAGGTGTCAAAATGCATACGTCTGAGCATTGTGGTGGTGCCATCATCATAGTAATGCCAGCTTCTGATGGTTTCAACAGTGTATGTTGTGAAAAACACTCTGTCTACCAACTTCCAGTGGGTTGCTAATTGAACAAACAGAAGATTATCAGTACACCAAGCATCCCATGTATCTTGCTATTGAGCATCCACGAACAAATTCCAACTCTTTTCCTTCTTGTCTTTGTGAACCTCTACAGACCAAGACTCCTGAAGCTTCTTCACAATCTCCCACTTGATGTTGTCTGGAAACTTCTCAATGAATGCCAAATCTTCCATGGATGGTCATTCTCTCTGTTTCTGCTCTTCAGTTTATTCCCAAACAGTTTGCCACCAAGATGCAAGTTTCTGCTTCTTCAACAGAAAGAGGAAACTGTCTGCCACATAGAGCATGCATCATGATGGTGATGTGTTTCCGTCATTATGGGATGAAATTCTTGTGGAAAGTGGCTTTAATTATGAGAAATTCCAACTCTTCAGTGGAAGAAGGAATTTTACAAACATCCATTGAATTCTTCTCTTCTTGGCAATGCCATTTCCTTCATTTTTAGCCTCTTCTGGTGCTTGTTGATGGCAAGTTTCCCCGGCTGCGTACCAAAAACATGGAGCCCCGAGAGGAACACCAAAGAAAAGGGAATTATCTTGCAAGAAAATCTATCTTGTAACATCAACAAGCTTGTTTATTATGTTTCATATGATCACAATGAAGAAAAGAACACCATGCACAACAAATCTTCATACAGCATCGTGTAGATCTCCCACGGATTTGATAGAATCAACCATATTCTTCAATATCTTCACAAAATCCATCAATAGATCAAAGAAAGCAAAGGAATACACCGTCTTTGAATGGAAATACATCACATAGTATTCATCTTCAATATCTTCATAGTCTTCTCTCTCAATCTCTCATATACAATCACTCTGGTTGAGTAGAATTGGCTATCTCTGACTCTCTCTCTCTCTCCATCAATAATACATCATATCCTCACTAAAATATCTCTAAAATCACTCTCAATAATCCTTCTTAGGTCGTGGATACCCCTCCCAAGAGGTATGTCTAATATGAAGAGTCACCAGAGCCACTACAGTGTCTTTTCATAGCTCACTACTGTCACTTCACTCTAGTCTTCACTTGAGTCTTCAACAGCTACTTCTCTTAGCTCTTTTGCACTTGTATTCACCTCTTTCAAAGACTAGAAAACTTTCCCAAGCCACACTCTCATCCATCAGAACACATACAGAAGCATACAGAACAGTACCAGAATAGCTACAGTACAGAACAGAACAGAGGCTCTACAAAAGACCTACAGAAGGTTACAGAAGGTCATCAAAACCACATAACTCATACTTAAACCATTCCAAACTTTCACAAACCATTCAATAAGCTTTCTCAAGATCTCAATCTTCATCAATCAATACCCCATCCCTCCTTACAGAAGACAATCGGAACAAAATAAACCAAAACAGAACAAAACAGAAGGTATACAGAACCAATCAGAACCTATCAGAACATCACAGAACCACAAATAAACATCATGAACTTCCAAAACACAATCAATATCATACAAAACACTCTCAAACCACTTCTAAATCAATCAATCATCTCATAAAATCAACCATTCAACTCTCAAAAACAACAAAAATCAGCCAAAAAACAAGTCATTTCAACACTCAACATATACTGCGGAATATAGTCTCGCAGAACTTTATGCATAACATTTATCATATGAGCAACTGAGTTGTTGGCACCTTGAGGCAAGGTACACATCCTCACAAGACCAATAGGTGTCCGCATATAGTGGTAATATCCCTACTTTCCAAGGCAAGCTGAAACTGGTCATAACCAGAATACAAGTCACCTAGGGAATAGATGGCTCGTCCTGCAAAAGCCTCGGCAAACTCATCCACAACTGGTCTTATTCCCACATTCCTGATTGTCACTCTATTCACGGGCTGCATATCCTGAATAAATCTCAAGGTTCCATTCTTCTTTGGTACAGTAAACCACCTGTTAGAATAGGGCGCAGAAGAGGGTTCCAAAATCCCCATCTTAATCTTCTCATTCAGCAACTCTATCAGCTTTGGCAAGTGTGCTCTAGGCACAGGTACATGATGTATATTCCATGGCACATGAGGAACGGTAAAGATGACCATAGGCGCAACCAATTCGGGACTAATGCAGCCAATTTCATGAGGAAAGAAAGCAAATGCCTTACCATGTCGTCCAAGCATCTCTCTGAAACATTATTTTTCCACTGGAAGCAAGAAATCATAATTTCCAATCTTCAATTCTGCAACAGTTTCAGCTGTAAATTCATGGCCAATATTTGCAGGATCTCTCAACATAGGCTGCTTCATAGCTTTTTCCATCTGCTCATCACTATCAGGAGGAAGCAA
This sequence comes from Lygodium microphyllum, assembly GCF_053477565.2. Lineage (NCBI taxonomy): Eukaryota > Viridiplantae > Streptophyta > Polypodiopsida > Schizaeales > Lygodiaceae > Lygodium > Lygodium microphyllum. The sequence goes on along the minus strand of NC_141140.1, from coordinate 156,708,342 downwards.
CCCTGCAACCGGCTTAACCTTCTTATCAACTGTTTTATACTTCATGTCAACCTTGGCATCAGTCAAGCACTCTCTTCTTTGCTGCAATTTCTGCAATTTTTCAGCAACTCTCAACTTTGTTGGCTGAAAAATTTCAGCCCTTTGCTCTATGGACTGCATGGGTGCAGCCTGAAACTCTGTATGCTGAAATTCTTCAGCATTAAACTCTGTTGGCTGAAAGGTTTCAGCCCTCTGTTCTGTGGACTGCCAAGATGCAGCCTCATACTCTGTATGATGTTGAACTATTCCAGCATTTAACTCTGCTGGCTGAAAGGTTTCAACCCTCTGCAACTTTGAAAGCTGATCAAGATCAGCCATAAACTCGGCTTGCTGAGTTTTCTCAGCCTTTGACTCTGTTTTCAGCATAAAATCAAAAATTTCCCGATACATATCCAAGGTTTGCACAGGTACGATCCTTGAACCCTTACATACATCAGTTTTTAGCACATTTTCCATCTCAGACAAAGTATCTGCATAAGATATTCCATCATACAGCCCATCCACATGCTCTTCTGCTTGCAAAATACCTGCAGTCTTCAACTCTTTCTCCTTACGACCAATGTACTACCTGGCAGCTCTAGACAAATCTGAAATTTTTTGATAACTCACTGAACTATCTGAAGAAAAACCAAAAAAATTAGTGGAGAAAGACTGCCTTCCAGGAGGCGAGATCTCCTCTTTTCTCCACTCCGTACCACTGGCGTCTCGCAAGACAGTGGTACCTAATGAAAATCCAGCTCCTTCGCAAGTAGTGGTGCCTCACGCAAGGAGTCCCTATTTCTCGGATGATTTACTCCAATAGTCATAAACTGAACAGCTCGCATACCATCCTTACTGCGTATCCGTGTATACGCTGAGCCATCATCCATCACTTTCGTCTCCATTCTTGCTTCTCTAATGAAAGGCTGTCCAAGAATAATCGGATAAGAGCAAGAATGCCGAACAAAGCAATGATAATCCTCTTCAACATTGCCAATAGAAATTCTGATGCTCGGACAAGCAGCATACATATCACCAGAAGTATTATTGGCCGCTCTCATGCGCCAGCCATGCTCTGCATCCACAGGCCACTTTCCACTATCATAAATACCTCGAGCAATAAGATTAATCTCGGAACCATGATCGACTAAATCTGTTTCTCTCTAATCCTTACCACCGTCTCAGTGGTTGCTCTAGCCCAATGACTACATGAAAAATGGCTACGAGGAATGAGGATAGGGGTATCATCATCCTCATACTGCATAGGCTGAACTATTTTCTCCAACTCCAGGTTGACAGAAGCATTCTCAACCGTCACTGCATCATCCTGCTCTTCCTCAAGAGCTCCATGCCATAATCCCTGTAAAGCAGGTCCTACCACTGCATGTCATTTCCTCTGCAAAAGATCCTACATCTGATCCTGTATTTCTCTTCTAGCAATCCCAAGAGCTTCACCAACAGTAAAAGTAACTTCACTATTTAGAATTATTTTATGAAAAATCTTACTCATATCCGTCTGCATGTCAAGGTCTGATAAGAGCTTGAATCCTGGCTCCTTTCTTGGTTGACTCTTTTCTTTCATCTGTTTGTCTACCATAGGTTGTTCAGGACCTGATTGTGCTAGAGAACTCGTTATAGGTGGAGCTGTAGTAGCAGGTGGTGAAACAAAGTCACCCCCTCTAGTCTTTTTGGAGGTGCTGAGACCCTCCTCATCTCTTCTTCTCTTTTCCTCAACCATGGCATCTAAACCCTATGTTTTTGCCATATAAGCAAAAATAGAATACCTATCAACAGGAGAATCCCATCTCCTTTCTCCTCAGATGCTGGAGCCCACACAAGTCATAGTGGATGCCTGAACTTTCCCTCTTCTCGCTATCTCTAAGGCAGAGGACCATAAGGCAGAGTCTCCATCTGATTTCTGCTCAAGCTGGACTCCATAAGCTGAAGCATCTCCTCTAGCACTCACATAAGCTGATCGTGCAGCCATATCATCAACGAGCTTCTTCATGCCTCCCTTACCAAAGTTCGTGTCAAGAGGAGCACCAGTCTCTGTCAGCCATATCTTCCCACCTTGTCCCCAAAACACTATGTTCTTCTTACGCGCTTCCTGAAAAGCATCACAATCTCTGCAGTGTTGGTGCTCTATACTATCGCACCAATTATATCGTCTCCCTTTTCTTTGGCCAACTGGGAAAGCAGTCACTGGAGCAGGTGCTACAACAGGTACTGGCATAAGTTGCTCTTTTAACTTCCCAACTTCAGCTTTGACTACCTCTATCGTCAAATCTGCCAAGCCTTTAATAACATCATCTACTGAAAAGGGCACTGGAGCAGCAGGAACTGATGGATTTACAACAGGAGGAGTAGGTTTAGGCATAGAACTTGCAGCAGGGGTAGAAGTAGAGGTCACCAAGGATTTTTCAGAAGCAGATGTTGTATTACGATCAATTGTACCCTCCTGCGCTACTTCTTAACAAGCGCATTCACAGCATCAATGACATGTCTCCACTCGGTCTTTAAGCCTGAATTTGTAGCTTGATCTTCCAAAAGATCATCCAAATTTTCATGTAAATCAGCATCAGCAGCTTGTAAAAATAATTCCACCTTCTGCTCTCCAAAGCTTGCTGCTCAGTCCCGTCCAACTGATCAGAGCGGCTCTCGAACTCTCGCAGAAGGGCGGTAACTGAAAGTCCCTTATTAGGCATAGAAACCCATGCTAAGAAATTCCTACAGTTCATAAGACTTGTATCCTCCAGGAAATATTCATCTTTTAATGCCTTCTTAAACTCTGTCCAACTAGCATGTGTTCCTTGAATTTCTGAAATTCGGACCTCAAGCGCGCGAACCACGATCCGCAAGAAGTAGCGGCTCCAAACGTCTTGAGAAACCCCAAAAAACTTCATCTTTTCTTCATACAAATGCAGGTAAGTTGAAACTTGTTGGCCGTTGAACTGCTTCATCTCCTGTTGGACAGCCTTCAAGGCATCCATGGCATCACTATCGTGTTTCACATATGCTTGCTGCTGCATATAGGATGTAAATGACTGAAACAGATGCTTCATGACATTCTCGTCCGTCATCTCTTCTTACGAGTCTCCCATCTTGCTGGAAATTGACACAACGCTCTCATGTCGAGTTCACTAGAAATGTCGTGGAGTTCGTGCAAGAGCTGCTGAACACGGGGTTCAAGATGTTGCAAGGCAAGAGGCTAACAAGAAGATCTCAATTTTTGATGCCAAAGATCACTATATTACTTGTCAAGTGAATTACAACAAAGAAGCTGCATACTGCCTTAGAAAAATAACTTGTGATCTCCATGTATATCCAAGAAGACTGGCAAGTTCAGTTGAAAGAAAGCACTCTGGGTATCAAAGCCACTTTTGATTTTCAATCACCATCACATTAACTCCATCTGAGATCCAACTCAAGGGACAATTTGCTTTATAATGTAGAAATCACCATGATCTTCCAAGGTGTCCTCAGAAACGTGAGTAGATATCTGGATCTTCACAGGAGAGAACACCAATTGAGGAAAGTAAACCCGCTTCTCTGACCACCATGAAGGCTTGCCAATGCCACGAGTGCTGTGACAGCGTCTGCAAATTAGCACTGTCTGGTCCTTCAGTTTCTTCGAGAGGTTTTGGACATCAGTCCAAGTTCAGCCGCTCTTGTAAAGATTCTACAGCATCATTATGAGTGTCCATAACCATTCTCAAATTCAGAGGCGCAGTTGGTTGCATAATCTAGTAGCATAGCTATGACAAACCCATGTTGGTGCCAACTGTCCACATATCCATCATCCCTGGAAGAGCAGCTCCCTGGTATGCTTTAGGAATACTAGTCATCAAACCCGGCATTGCAGAGCCTGAGTATGGTGCTGTACCAAGTGGAGCCATTGTGTTGGGAGGGTTGCTCTGAACTCCACCTAAACTCCCTCTGTATGGTTGCCCTCCATTCCAAAGCAAATCCACCAGTTTGCAAACCTCCACTTCCCATAAAATCACCACTAATGCTTTGGCTTTGGAATGTCATCATCTAGTACAATCAAACACCCATCTTCATCCATTTCTAGATCATCAATTATTGCCCAATGTATACCCAGCCAGTGCTAGTTTTTCTCCTCTTACTAGTTGGATTGGTCTTCAATTTTCTGTCTGCTTGAGAACCTAGGCTTCTCTTACTCTTTGTGCTGCGCACATCATCTTGCTCCTTCCTGGAATCACCCCAGTAAACAGCTATGTCGGTTGGATCTCCGTATTTTGCTGGCCTTCGGCAGGTGCTGTTTCGAATATTTTCCCGTAATGTCAGGGCCTTCGGATCCTCAGAAAGCCTTGATGTCCTTCCCCTGGCATGATTCAATGGAGATTGCTCTCGTCCCGTTCTCCGATATCGCAAAACTCCTCGGTTACTTCTCTCCAACAGCGGCGTCCATGGTCTAGGTGTCATTTCCTGTAGTTGCCGATGAAGCTTCCTCGCCTTCTTCAGGACTGTCCGTTCTATCATCTTCCAATATCTCATCTAGAGCACATCATACTGCTGGTGTCGCTGGAGCAGAACATCGAGTTTCAAGAAGTCGTGAAGCAGAGAAAGAAGAGATCGATTCTAGACAGGAAGGCTGGCTTTTTTTCTTGCAGAGACCAGTTGCTGCCTCTCGTCATCGTCCTCGTTCCGCTATCTCCGTTCTCCCCTCCAGAAACAACCAGTCCTCACCTCCAATATAGCGCAACCAAATAGCTAAATCTGCCTTGATAGGCATTCCTAATGAGCAACTTTGTATCCTCTCAAAGTTTCCTACACGTCCAAGAAGGTCTATCGTAGTGGCATAATGCTTTGAGTGTGAATATAAACTAAAGACTTTTCTCATAGACTTGAAAAACTCAACACCTTCGGTGACAAAGCCAGTGATTGCAAGCTGAAAGAAGAGACACAAAGATCACTTGGTCTGGATCATAACCTGCCAACTGCATTTCCTGGAACATGTGAAAACTAGCATTACAATTTCCTTCTTGTGCATAGCCAGCAATGCACACATTCCATGACACAGAATTAGGCTGGACAAGTCCATCGAATATTGCCTGAGCATCTGCCATGTTTGCATAACTCCCATAACACAAACGAGAGTATTTGCAAGGGCTATGTTCATCTCATAACCTGTAGACACAGCATCAAAATGCAGTTTCCTACAAGCCTCCAATTCTCCTACTTCACAGCAGGCTTGCAGAACAGTCATCAATGTAATCTCATCTTGAATTGCATGTTCCTCTTGCATATGGCAATACAATTCTAGAGATATTTTGTCTTGTCCCTGCTCTACATATGCTGTGAGCATTGCATTCCACAACATAGTGTTGAGCTGGAACAAACCAGTAAAAACAGTTTCTGCTTCATTGTCCCGCATGTTACGTTGGCCTTGGTCACCTGCAACCTTTATCTTCATAGCTTAAATGTCAGCTTCTACATGGCTTCCTTTGATTCCACGGTTTCCTGCACTTTTCTTGGAGTTCTTCATTGAAATTGACAGCATGATAATATTCTTTGGCATTAGTTTTTCATATTTTTCTGACACACACACAACATGCACACAAACAGAAACACACGGAAACACAAACACACAAGTGGAGTATGTACATTGGATGAGGGTATAGAAAAGGACGGAAAGATAATGCAGCAATCAAACACAATGAAACACACGTGAAAAGATAACACAGATGCACAACAAAAATGGAGGTGTTTACGGCTCGGATGCACAGCAGCACGACACCGTGAAGGAAGTGGGAAGGGATAGTATGGAGGAAGAGGGGAGCAGGGTAGATGGGAGAGAAGAAGGATGAAGGGTAGTGTGGGTGGAGGAGGAGAAAGAAGGAAGAGTAGAAGGAGGAGGTGGGATGGGCAAGAGAGGAGGAAGAAGGGAGAGGAGGTAGGATAAACAGGGGAGGAGGAGATCCCCAAGAGGCTAGGTATAGGCTACCGCAGCACAATTAGGCAACGTGCAAGTGCTCACTACAAGATATAGATCATATACTAATGCCTAAAGCAATGGAAATATTCATTTCAAAAATACCTCTATCATCACTAAAACCATCCGGTATATACACCTCTACAGATCTGTCACTATTTTTGTTAGTATTTGCATAGTGACACACATAGCAATGTAGATAGTGATGTTTTTGGACTCATTTAAGGATGTAAATAGCAATGTGTGCATGATGATGTCATCTACGATGCTAATAGTGATGGTTGTTGAGAAAAAGAATTAGATGCAACCCTTCGAGTTCGATGTGCTTAACAATGTTCCATAAAGCATTTATAGATTGAGTACACAATTGGTTCATACAATTAAATGGAATGATAGGGAGTAGGCTCCCAAATAAATAGAGAGACGTATCCATACATATCGCAAAATGTGAGTCTATACAAAGGTTGAGAAATATATCCAAGGAAAGCTACATAGAAAGAGACTGCATGGATGAGAGTAGAAGTTAAATGCCCAGGACATGCTGGAAAGATATGGAATGATGCAAAATTTATGTGGAATTCAAAGCTTGACGAAAGTGGAAGACATTGATTTGATGATTTTAAGTGACCGTGGAAGACCAGAATGTAAATTTTGAATGTTGCGGTGGCTTCAAAATTTCATAAATTTTTTGAGTGGCAGATTGAAGTAAGGTGAGATCTCGGCCATTTAGGACATCAAGCCAGATGCGCAAGATTTTTCGAATCTCGAATCAATCATCAAATGGGGAAGAAGCTAGAAGTCAGGTACTTAGAAGACCAAATAATTTCCAAAATTGAGTGGGCATGACCCTTAGGGAGCCTTAGGCCCAAAATTAGTCACAGGGGAAGGGGGGTTTTAAACAGGGATGATCAGTACGATGCCTCTTCATGGTGCCGATTTGAGAGAGTGTTTGTTGGGGGGCTAAGAAGAAGTACCCAAGCTGATCAATGCAATGGAATCATTTATTTTTTTGTTCCCAATTGCCACCTTCCTCATGAAATGATTGCTGGATGGAGATCTCCAAATTTGGTATTTCTTTCTTCTCTATCTTTGAACGGTTCAATTTATGAGAGAAGGGGGTGGACTAATTTGAGAGATTTTGATTGGGAGATGATGTTGAGACACGATGTAGCATAGATTGATGTTTGGAGGAGTGCTAAGTGGCTATTAGTGTGAGTCTCAACGGCCTTCCAAATATGAGATACATGTGGGATAAAGCACTATTTTAAGAGTAAGTGATAAATTTCATCGTTTTATGATAAATCTGGATTGCAAATGGTTGGAAATTATTGTTCTTGATTGCTAATGATCTGTTTTATGGTCTGTTTTATGAGGTTTTAAGGCAAATCGTGGATTTTGGGGGTTTTGATGTGTTAATGGTGTTCTCATGGGATAAAATGAGGAATGAAAATAATTCTCAGCAAGTCTCATCAAGTCACATTAAAAAATAAAGAAATATTAGTATTTATTGATAAATAAATAGAGAAAAATAAAGAAAAATAAAAAATAATTTATCCTACTTAAAAATTAGAAAAAAATAATATATGTGTCAGTGGATGTATGGTAGAGCTAAAACATGAGTTTTAGCCTTAATTTAGTCTTAGTTTTATGTTAAAGTGAGTATTTATCGATTTTTATGAAGAAAATATACATCAAAATGCTCTCTAAACCTACATCAAATGCACAACCTTAGATGGTAGGGAGAGGAGGAGGTAATAAGTGTTGAATCTGAATTTTTCTAATGCACTTTGCATATAGGATACATGTGTTTTGAGAATTAAAGGATTTAGTAGCACAAACAGGCTTAGTGTTGACCTTATGCAACGTAGCAATCACACTTAGAATGAAAGCATGAAAAGAACTAATTTCGCACTATCACAATGTTGTTTTAAGTGAATAAAAATGATTGAGTACTATGAATCATTCATAGTTGCATTGCATTCAACACATGGTATCATCCTAGATGCATGGCAATTGTCTTCATAAACATTGACCCTCGCGGATGAGGTATCTTAAGCAGTAAGATTAGTGGTTCATTTCCTTTTAGGGTACTTACTTAATGAGGATTATCTTTTATCTATTGGAATAATCAATTAAAATAGAGGACTATGTATCATACATTCTTTATGTTTAAAAAACACATCTCAGGGCCAATCCCTAAGGTGTAGGAGTGTTGTAGAGGGGCCACAACAATTAGTCAAGAGGTGCTCCATGTGTTTGTTTTACGTGGTGTATAACACCAATATGTGTAGGGGCTCCCTATGAGGATTTTGGAAAGGGTTATCCATTGAACTATGTGCCATACAAACACTTATTTAGTCAAATCAATATGTAGCCTCTAGATGCTCCTGGTCGCAAGGCCATGGGGCATTTTGGTTGAGCATAGAGGCCTCCAACTAGAGCATTAGAGCCAATGTCTCTCCCGTTTTAGGTCCCAAAAAGTGGTGCATTTGCCAAATCTTGGTCGATAGGGAGACCAATTTGTTAGTGTATACCAAAAGGCAGTGAGATAGAACCAAAAGACTATCAAACAAAGCTTCAAAAGCAAGAAAGTGCAGAAAGGAATAGAAGACATGCCAAAATTATTAGGAGATATTCTCTTTAGTGGAGTGGTCTGATATCCCTACAAGAGAGGGGTCTTAAAAACCCTAGTTCAATGACTAGTTTGTTACGAGCAGGAGGAATTTCTAGTACTTCCACTCTTCTAAGAGTGGGGTAGTAGTGCCATAGTTAAAACTCCTTTGGCAAATCCGATTGTCATCATGGAACAAACCATTGCAATCCTAGTAGCATGAACACTGACTTGCTAGCCTTCAGATTTCCTCTAACTATTTTTAATGGGTTAGCAGAGGAAGATGAGAGACTTCATATTAATGAGCTCCAGAAGTTAATGTTCAATTGTAGAATCCAAGATGAAGGACACTTGATGATGTTCTTTAATATGACTTTGAAAGAATGAGCTGCAATATGGTATCGTAGCCTAGAGGCTGGAACCATAACTACGATTGATCTATTTTTTGCGGTCTTTTGAAGAGAGTTTGCTCTTGAAAGGAGAGGTCAGTATTGGCTACGTGTTCTCAATGTAACACATCAAGAACCTCACAAGAATGATCAAGGCGATGCCAAGAAACTGAAGAAGATATTCTGTAAATTACAAACTTCTATTCTCATTCCAACTAGTGCTCAACTCCAATACTTTTTGCATGGGCTAGAATTTAATATCCTAGTACAATTGAGTGTTGTTACTCTTGTTGACATTGATATGGCTATTACATGAGTAAATGAGGTAGAGTCGCGATTACAAGCGGCCTATACCTCTAGGGAAAATTGGAATCTGAGTCTAGATGCTAGAAATACTTTGGCATTGACAAATGGAGGTCAAGGGACACCCATGAGTGCTTCCAACGGGAGAGAAAGTATGATTTAGAATATGCCCATGTTGCAAGCTCCTCCTAGTGTGGCCATGCCTATGGTCAGTCAATGTACTTATGGGGGATTTTTCTGAAGGCATGAAGTCCTAGGGTAAGACTAAGTGTGTTTGAGGGAGGTCTAAGTAGTTGTTCGCTTCCTGTGAAGACATTGTTGAGCACTCTTAGAACTATTTTAGAAGGTAGTCCTAGTGACCCTGTTTTGCAAGCTTACTAGACAACTATTTCTGGGAGCCTTTTTTTTAGTAGTGAGGCAGTTAAAGAAACCCACCAAAATTTAAAAAAGAAATTTATTTGAATATAATTGAAATATAAAAATAAAAAGGTGTGTAAAAAGGGGTTCTACCCCCTCAAATAGAAAAGGCAAAGTAGAAAAATCTTAAGAGTAGTTGATCATCACCTTGCGAAGGCTTGGTAGGTTCCTAGGGAAAAATCTGACTCGGGGGCTGATGCCTTGTCTTTCTAGTGGTAGCATCTAGTTGGAAAAATACTAAGGAAGATTGTAATGAAAATAAAAGTGAGTAGAAGAAATAAAGATTTAAGTGTCGCCTTGTGAGGGCTTGGTAGGTTCTTGGATACCGAGTCAGGACACCTGAGGCCGATGTCCTATTCTCCTTGGGTCACTACGCTTGGATCCCTCCTTTTTACAAGCTTGAGTATGGAAACTTGAAGAAAAAATATCATAAAATGAAAATATATGCTAACCAGGCTATAGGAGTCCTCGCCTAGTAGCACTCCTCGTCCAGTTGTACTAAGTTGGGTAGGTAGTTCAAACCATCACCTAGGATGACTTCTTTGATGGTTCTTTTTAGCTATTCTGTGTTGGAGCACTTGGTTAGTGACTAACTCTGGGATTCTATCAAATTATGCTAGACCTCTCCCTTGTGGGTTTCATGCATTGATCTTGTCAGGGGGTAGGGTGAGAGTTGTGTTTGTACTTTTTTGTATATTCTATTTTGTGGCAGCTTGATGCTTTTATGGTTTTTATTTGTGTAGAGATCAGTTCGTTGATTCAACAGACTAAGTCACTCTATCCCGTGGTTGCCAATGAAAGCAGAATTTAAATGCCCAGGAGATGCCGGAAAGGTGTGGAATGATGTAAATTTTATGCGGAATTCAAAGCCTGATGATAGAAGTGAAAGACGTGGATTTGATGATTTTAAGTGAAGGTGGAAGACATGAATGCAAATTTCAATCGTTGCAGTGGTTATAGATTTTTCATAAATTTTTTGAGTGCAGAATTGAAGTAAGATTGCGTCTTAGCCATTCAAAACCTCAAGCCAAACACACATGATTTTTCACATCTCAAATCAGGTCGGACAGGGAAGAAGCTAGAAGTTGGGCACCTAGAAGGACAAAGTATGTCCAAAATTGAGTGGGCATGACCCATGACCCTTATGCCCAAAATTAATCACATGAGGAAGGGGGGCATTTTTTAAATGTGCCATTGATCAATACGACACCTCTTCATAGTAGCAATTTAAGAGAGAGGATTTTGGGGCACTGAGAAGAAGTGCCCAAATTGATCAATGCAATGGAATCCTTGATTTTTTCACTCCTAGTCACCGCTTTCCTCCCGTGAAACGATTTCCTAAATGGATATCTCTAAATTAAGTCATTCTCACTCCTCTCTTTCTCTCCTTTTGATACATGTTTTTATCGTTCAATTTATGAGAAAAGGAGGTGGGTTGATTGAGAGATTTTGATTGGGAGATGATACTCAGATGATGGAACATAGATTGACCTTCTGAGAAGCATTAACGACTATTAGTGTGAGCGTCAACGGCCTTCCAAATACAAGATATATATGGAATAAAGCACGGTTTTATGAGTAAGTGATAAATTTCATCGTTTTATGATAGATCTTGATTGCAAATGGTTGGAAATGATTACTCTTGATTGTTAATGATATTTCTTATGAGAAACATTAAGAAAACCAACAAGAATCAATTGTCTATTAATTTTTCTATAAACACACAAAACTCGTAAAATTGAGGTTTTAAGGCAAATCACAGATTTTGAGGGTTTTGATGTGTGAATGGTATTCTTGTGGGATGAACTGAGGAAGGAAAAAAATTCTCAGCAAGTCTAAACAAGTCACATTAAAAAATCAAGAAATATTAGTATTTATTGATAAATAAATAGGAAAAATTAGAGAGAAATAGAGAAAAAGAGTATTTTGTGCTTAAAAAATAGAAAAAAATAATATATGTATATGTGGATGTATGATAGACATGAAGTATGAGGTTTAGCCTCAGTTTAGCCTTGTCTTTATGTTAAAGGGAGTATTTATTGATTTTAATGAAGAAAAAATATATCAAGACACTCTCTAAATCAACCCCACAGAATGCACAATCTTAAACGGTAGGGAGAGGAGGGGGTAATAATTGTTGATTATATGCTAAATATTATTTTTTTAAATGCACTTTGCATATATAATACATTTTTATAAAGAATTAAAGTGTTCAATAGCATGAACATACTCGGTGCTGATCCTATGTAATGCAACAATTATACATAGAATGAAAGCATGAGAAGAAATGGTTTCGCACTATCACAATGCTATTTTAAATGAATAAAAATGGTTGAGCACTATGAATCATTCACAGTTGCATCACATTCAACACATGGTATCATCTCACATGGATGCATGGCCATTGTCTTCATAGACATTGATCCACGCTGTTAAGGGTGAGGTATCCCAAGCCATAGGGTTATTAGTTCATTTCCTTTAGGGGACTTGCTCAATGAGGATTATATTTTATCTCCCAGAATGATCAATTAAAAGAGAGGACTATATATCATACGTTCTTTATGTTTGAACGATCGTGGCCAACAATCCCTAAGGTGTAGGAGAGTCGTAGAGGAGTCATCGCAATTAGCCGAGGGGTGCTCCTTATGTCTATTTTTATATGGTGTATAACACCAATATGTGTAGGGCTCCTTGTGAGGAGTTTGGGAAGAATTATCTATTGGACTATGTTCCATACAAACACATATCTAGTTCAATCAGTGTGTAGCATTTGGACTCTCCTACGAGGTTGTGGGGCGTTTTTGGTGAGCATAGAGGCCTACAGCTAGAGCCTTAGAGCCAGTGTCAGCGGGTCGGTTTTAGGTCCCAAAAATGGATCATAAGGCCAAAAAAGAAAGGATGTGTGCTTCACAAATCTAAGTGACTGCTATAACTCTCACCGTCTAAGAGCTCATTCTGACGCAATGGAGCATGAAACAAGTTGTGCAATATAAACAATTAGATTTTTATTCACGACACATAATGCATCACAAAAGAACTAATAATTGAATATAGGAAAGAGGTATGACTTTTTGGGCTGTTGTGCATACATAATCTATTGAATGAGTGCACTAAGTATGTGTATCTCTATATATTGAGTCTCCAAACCTATAGAATCATGGTTTGTGATTGAGTGATGCTGTAAGGAAAACGAAGTAGTACTGTTAGAAATAAGGTATTTAGTATAAGTAGTATACCCAATAGGAAAGTGAATACAATATAGAAAAACTTACAAAATCCTCTGAAAACATTATATTTCTACTACTCTCTAGATGATACATGAGCCCTACCTCCAACCATGCCCTCGCTACCTTCTGCTAATTACCACTATCGTCCTTCAGAGTTTGTGGCCTCCTCCTTGAGTCTCTACCAATCCTTTTGTGTCCAACCACTCACACTTTGGAGATCCACTCTTGATTTCCTTACACGCATTTGATCGTCTATATGATATGTATGCATGCATACAATCTCTTATCCATATTGTGAAATACAGATCCACCATTGTAGGTACCAAAAACTCCTCATGCAAGGATGCTACCACACAATAGTCTTTGTTGCACTTCGGTATATTTTTCTAGTGATCTAGAACGTTGTATCTAAATACTTGTTGACACAACTCTCTCATGCGTGCCATCATCCTCCTCCCCTCATCATTCATGAGTATGGCGCCAATTTTCTAATCCACTAGGTAAACATACCCTATTGGGATATGTCTAAGGTGTGTCCTCTCCCACCTATAACTATGCTTTTGTGCATAACCAAGAGACCCTTTCCCATCTAGCATACCTATGTAGTAGGGCTGGTATCTCTTGAAGTAGCATCCTAGGGGTGCCACTTGTAGATGAGTGAGTATGATGCCAGGAGGCATATTTCACAGTGGATTCTGTGCCACGGTGGATTCCGTGAGGTTTTACGGTGGATTCCGTAAACTTTGGTGACCGGGGCTCATACACAAAGTGGATTCTTTGTGCAAGAAGTTGATGGGGATGCCTATCCTTTTCGGGCGTTTCATTAATTTAGTGTGTACATGGGTGATTCCATAGCGGGTGATTCTGCAAAATGCATATTAAATTAATAAGCGTTTATGAGTTTAGAGTGCGCACTCGTAATAAATTAAGGTTAGGATTGATTTCTAACCAGTTGATTTATTTATGTAGCTGAAAACTGCTAGGTATTCACTTTTGTCGGTTTAATTGTATTATTTTACTAACGATTGTGAATGCTTCAGTTGATGTGTAGAGATAGTAGCAGTGGCGGAGGAAAGCATTGGAGGATAGTGAATATTCGATTTATCATTTATATTTTGATGGGCGCATACCTTAGGCATGGCGCCTATATTTTGTCGCGCCTATTTATTGAGGCGTTGGATATTTATTTATTATTTTGTATGCGCATGGATGCACAATTATGTTATTTGTACTTGGACATTGTATTGGGTATGCCAGACTCTTTTGGCATCGTCCGTTAGCTATTATTTGAGCTTCAAGATGATTAATACATAAAATACATGCCTTGTGTGAGCGCTCCACAAAGCATGTATTTTATGTATTAATCATCTTCAAGCTCAAATAATAGCCCAAATTACAAAATAGCAAGCTTTTAGCTTTTGAGTTTGCTTTAGTACAAAATAGGAATAAAGCTAACAGACGGTGCCCAAAGAGTCTGGCATACCCAATATAATGTCCAAGTACAAATAACATAATCGTACACCCATGCGCATACAAAATAATAAATAAATATCCAACTCCTCAATAAATAGGTGCGACAAAAGATAGGCGCCATGCCTAAGGTATGCGCCCATCAAAATATAAATGATAAATCGAATACTCGCTATCCTCCAATGCTTTCCTCTGCCACTGTTGCTATCTCTACACATCAACTGAAGCATTCACAATCGTTAGTAAAATAATACAATTAAACCGACAAAAGTGAATACCTAGCAGTCTTCAGCTACATAAATAAATCAACTGGTTAGAAATCAATCCTAACCTTAATTTATTATGAGTGCGCACTCTAAACTCATAAACATTTATTAATTTAATATGCATTTTGCGGAATCACCCGCTATGGAATCACCCATGTACACACTAAATTAATGAAACCCCGAAAAGGATAGGCGTCCCCATCAACTTCTCGCACAAAGAATCCACTTTGTGTATGAGCCCCGTTCATCAAAGTTTACGGAATCCACCGTAAAACCTCACGGAATCTACTGTGGCATGGAATCCACCGTGAAATATGCCTCCTGGCATCATACCCCCCGGGTGGGATAGCAATTGACCTCAATTGCTATTAGCTCAATGTGGAGCTAACAAAGTGGGGAAAGCATTTAAGTCTCTAGCATATATCCATTGTGCTTCTTCTACAGGATGGTTCTTAAATTTGACTAGATATCTAGAATATCTTCGGCCAGTTCTAGTGGTCATAAAATTAGTATCTATGATAGCTTCAGGTTCAAGTATTTCAGTCTCTTCCTCTAACAAAGGTGGGTTTTCATAAACAGGGTGTATAGGTAATTGGCCTCTAAAGGGTCTTAATAAACTAATATGAAATGTGTTGTGAATTTTCCAATGAGGTGGTAATTCTAACTTGAATGCATTGTCATTAATTTTGTGAATGATCCTAAATGGTCCATAGAATCTAGGTGCTAATTTCACAACTGGGTGTCTATCTACACTTTGTAGTCTACGTTTTTCTATTCTCAACCAAACATAGTCATCAACTTTGAAATTCATTGCTTGTCTTTTCTTATTGGCTTGCTTGGTATATGATTGCTGGGCTTTGGCAATCATGGCTTTAACTTCATCAAAAATAGTATTGTGCATACTAGCAATATCATCAGCACTCTGAATTCTATTTGATAAAGATGCAACAGGTGTAGATAATCTATAACCATAAATAATTTCAAACGGTGCTTTCTTTGTAGATGTGTGTGGTGTATTGTTGTATGCAAACTATAATAAATGCAAGTATGTGTCCCATGTCTGTGGTTTAGAGATAGTGTAAGCACGTAAAAGATCTAGAATAGTACTATTAGTGGCTTCTGTTTGTCCATTAGTTTCAGGATGAAATGTAGATGAGAAATCAATTTTTGTGCCTAGGTTAGCAAACAGAGTAATCCAAAAGTTGTTACAAAATCTAGAATCACGATCAGAAATAATAACTTTTGGTAATCCATGGTTAGTGAAAACAGTTTTCAAAAACAATTGTGCTGCGTGTGATGCTGTTAAAGTTTTCTTACATGGAATGAAATATGCTTGTTTACTAAACCTATCTACTACTGTCCAAATCATATCATGGTTAGATTTAGTATTAGGTAAACCAATAATAAAATCCAAATAAATTTATTCCCATGGTCTTGACGGAATAGATAAAGGCATAAGTAATCCATACTGTTTACCATGATGTCTCTTAACTCTTTGACAAATCAAACATTCAAAAACAAAGTTAGATACATTAGTGTCCATATGCGGCCAATAAAAATCTTCAGTTAATGTACGTAAAGTAGATATGATACCTCTACGACCTTGATATGGAGGACAATGAATCTCATTCAAAACAAAAGATCTGAATGGAACTGTAACACATAATCTCTTTTCATAAAACATGAATCTATCATTATAAGATAGTGAATCAACAGGAATCAAGTTATTTTGAACTAATTTATTCCAATCAGCATGAAAAGTAATATCCTGATGATAAGTATCTTTCATAGCAATCAAAGAATCAAATGATATAACATAAATGTTATGAATGGTAGGTCTTCTACTTAATGCATCGGCCACTACATTTTCTTTACTGGGTTGATATTGAATGATAGGATGAAAACTCTGAATAAAGGCTGCCCATTTGATATGTCGGCCATTTGATATGTCGGTCAGATATTTGAGGTTGGCTAAGTAAATGTCTAATACTTTGTTGATCGGTCTTAATCATAAATTCAGATCCATTAAGTAGTGTTTCCATTGTCTTAGGGCTTGTACCACAGCTAATAATTCTTTGTCATATGTGGAATATTTCAGTTCAGAGGGTTTCAGCTTACAACTAGAATAGGCTATGGGATGATTGTCCTGCATAAGTACGGCTCCTATTCCTGATCCACTAGCATCGGTCACTACTAAAAAGAATCGTCTATTAAAATCAGGTAACTGTAGTATAGGAGCATGGGTTAATGCATGCTTCAATAAGTCAAAGGATTTCTATTGATTATCGGACCAATGATAAACAATACCTTTCTTCAAAAGTTTAGTCAATGGTAAAGCAAGTAATGAAAAATTACACACAAACTTCCTATAGAAACTAGCAAGACCTAGGAAAGATCATTACTCATGCACATTTTTAGGTATAGGCCAGTTCAATATTGCTTCTATTTTCTTAGGGTCAACTTTAATTCCATCAGATGATACAATATGACCTAAATACTCAATTTCTGTTTTAAAGAACTCACTCTTTTCCGGATTTGCATACAGTGGATTATCTTTTAATAACTGAAAAACGAATGACAAATGCTCATAATGTTCTTTCTCATTTTGACTAAACACCAAAATATCATCAAAGAATACAATAACACAATACTGATATTTCAAAAATATACGGTTCATCATTCTACTAAATGTAGCAAGTGCATTAGTCAATCTGAAAGGCATCACTAAAAATTCATAATGACCAAACTGTGTCCTAAATGCAGTCTTGAATATGTCAGACTTATCTAGTCTCACCTGATGATAACCAGATTTAAGGTCTATTTTACTAAATATGGCAGAACCTTGCAGTTTATCCATAAGGTCATCGACTCTAGGAATTGGATACCTATTCTTTATAGTGATCTTATTTAAAGCTCGATAGTCAATGCACATACGATAGGTATTATTTTTCTTCTTTACTAACAAAATAGGTGCACCAAATGGTGAACTACTAGGTCTAATCAATCCTCTATTTATTAATTTCTCAACTTGACTTTGAATTTCTTTTTGCTCTATCTGGTTATGCCTATATGGTGCTTTACAAGGTAGTTATGTACCAGGAATCAAATCTATTTTATGGTCTTCTGGACGTGAAGGAGGTAAACCAAGTGGTAGATCTTCTGCAAAACAGTCTTTAAAGTGTGCAAGAAATTCTTTATGCCTAGGATGCATATGATCTTCTTTAACTTGCAGTTCATTCACCCAAATGAGATAAGATTTACTACTTTTGCATAATGCACGTTTAGCTTGAGTATGCGAAAGCAGTGAAAAAACATTAGATGCATGCATACCATACAATATAATATGTTTTCCTTGAAATTTAATATTAATTGAATGCGTGGAATAATCTAATCAGGGTTATGCTGATGACACCAAGGCATGTCAAGATTGTGGGAGAGAAGGAAGGAGTCTCGCTTGAAGCTTTCTTGCTTGCACAATGGGGGAAGACACACAAGGGTGGAGGCTGAAAACAGTTTTCCTCTTCTTAGTTGTGTAAGCCAAAAGAACTCAAGTACAAAGAAATAGAAGAACCCTCTATATGGGTCTCAAAACCAAACTCAACTAACTAAGGTGGCATACTAACTGAGCCACGAACTAGAGTAGATAAGGATAGCTATCATGTAGCTATTATTCATGGGCGGTGTACCAACCGCGTCTGCAACTGACAAGTCGGTGACATAAATACACAACGGTCACCCTGGCGTATCACGAGTGGAGCTCGATATCTCAACAAGGCATACCTAAAATAATATCACTGGACTGTAATGGTACAACTAGAAAATTTATTCTTTCAGTGTATTGACCAATTTGAATTTCTAAGTCATGCACTTCCTGTGTACCATTATACCTAGTGCCTAAGAATGCTGCTTTAATGTGATAATGCGTAGGTACAGTCTGTAACTTCAATTCTTTTACTAGCTTTGCAGAAATAAAATCATGAGTACTACCATCATCATGCAAAATAATATTTTCCTTTCCATGCACTAAACATTTCATTGTCAATAAAGAATGTGGAGTTGGCATACCTGGTAAAGTATCCGAAGGAGTTATAGTATCGTCTTCATCTTCCATGAAATCAGGCATTTCTTCATGTTCATCATCTTCCATTGCTCCAAGGTAGTTAATATGGACAGGTGGCTTCTTCCAATGGCAAATTGTTACTAGATGTCCAGGTTGGTGGCATTTATAACACACTATAGGTTTGGCTTTGGTTACATTGTTTGCAATGGCGGGAAGTCTAGGGATGTTAGGGGAATAGGCTTGGGGTTTTGGTTGGCATTGGATGGTAAAGCAGGTGGTTTTGCCCAATTCTTACGGAAAGATGATGAAGGAAAATTACCTTGATTAAATCTTCTAAAATTTGAGTTGAATTGCTTAGATCCATAGTTACCATTGGCTTGCAATTGCTGTGGACGTCTGTCTCTTCCTCGCAGCTTGTCTTCAGTGTCATGAGCTAGTGAAATTGCGTCTTCAAGAGTTGCAGGCTTGAACATATTAACTTCAGCGTAGTAATGCCCAAGTAGTCCAGACATATACTTGCGTTTGTGTGTCGCTTCAGGTACGTCTTCAAGCATGCATAACTGGAGTAATGCATTCTAAAAGCGTTCGGTGTACTGAGGAATAGGTTCACGATCTCGTTGCTGAAGAAGGTCCCATTGCTTTATGGCTTTTTCATGGAATTGTGGAGGAAGGAAATTCTGCATAAACTTCTTCTTGAAATTCTCCCAGGTAGTGGGACAATCTATACTCTTGCGAACCACGGTCCACCAAAGAGATGCTCTATCCACTAAATGATTAGTGACACACTTGATTTTATCTTTTTCTGCATAGGTTTCCTCATGAAAGTAGTCATCAAACTGACTAATGAATGCAAGAACAGTTTTTCCCTCTCGAGTGCCATTGAAAGTACGGAATTTGAAATTTCTTTTACTTATCTTTGCTTCCTTGTGGATGGATTGAGCTTCGAGAGTCGCGTCGATGGTACGTCGAATAAGGTCTTCAGATTGAGGTTCCTCTTTGTCGGTAGTCGATCTTTGTAAATTAGCCAATTGAACTTGAAATGCTTGCCTAGCTCGTCGTTCTTCATCCAACTGCATCATAATTAAGTCCAGCTTTTGCTCCATCGTAGGTTCAGGTAGGTCGCCTTCAGCCATTAAATCATCCATATGTGATTCTGTCATCCTACAAAACTCAAAAGACCTCTCACTCTCAAAATCAAATTAGCAGGATGAGCATAGCTCAAGATCGGGTGTACAAGGCTTATATATTTTTGGGTGTGGCTTTCACAATCTTCGTCTTTGACTATTGCGGGATTTGTAATCTTTGAAAAATCTGCGTTTTATCCTTCTGCGTGTGCTGAAAATGGTTTAACAAACCTGCGTATACGAAGAGTACCTTCCAATGAACAACTTTGCAGTTCGGAGTTTCTACGCAGGAACAGCCATTCTGTGAGTTTTGAACAGAAGTCAGTTTTGACTTCAAGTGACTTGTCTGACTTGCAGAGTTGCAGACTTATGTGACTTGCAGAGTATGAAGACTTGCAGAACTTGGTTGCTTTATCAGACTTGGAGAACTTGAACTTGGAAGACTTGCAGTACTTGCTAAGTTTGTGAGGCCTATATGACTTGTGGCTTTGGAGACTTAACTTAAAGCCTTAAGTGATCAAAAACAGCAAATTTTTAGGGGGGGCCGTTTTTCAGTCCCCGGCGGAAAATTCGTGGCCATCTTCTGATACCTCACGACAAAATTTAGAAGCTTAAAGCTTCTTTAAGCTTATAAAGCTTTAGTTTTAAGCTTTTAAGTCTTATGGAAATTGAGACTTATCTCTGGTTCTTGACGACTTGTATGTGAGGATGTAGGAGTGGTCCTCCACTGCTGCAGGCCGGTCCTTCGCAATCTGATGATGGAAACAGAGGTTCTTGATCACCAGGAATCCAGCCGTATCGATCGTTCGCGACGAGATTGACCGTAGAGCTCGATCGTTCGCGACGAGATTGACCGTAGAGCTCGATCGTTCCAGGAGCTCCGCCTTCGCACAAGATGGGTAGCGATTGGAAGCTCTTGATCTCAGCTTCGCTCTGATACCACTGGTGCACACAAGGCATGGGGGGATATTGCACCCAATTGGTCTCTTGTTCATGTCGTTCATGCTTTTTACCTTGAGTTTTGTGCAAAAAGTAGAGTTCTATTGTTCTTGGGGACCTTCCGGCATTCACTACGCGAGCGTATAGCATCCGATTTGCGCACCAAAGTAAAACCTATAATCAAGGAAGTAAATATCCCTCCAGATATAGCAAACATTGGAGGTTATAAGTGTCCACTAGATTGGTGATATGGGGACATTGCATCGGTACCTCCATAACACATACTTGAGCCACCCTCTCTAGAACCATTATGAGAGCAAGGAGTAGAAACCAGCCATGGGATCACAACATTTGTATCTCCACAACACCCCCTAGAACCACCCCTAGACCTAGGAGGAGACGAATCTTGTGGCTCTTTGAGACATTCACCACAATCACCCTATTTGCTAGTCGAGTGAGGCATCCTTGAGCCTCCCTTTGCAAACAATCTAGAGCATCAACTTTGCCTTCTAAAGGTCAATGCACATCAGAGATACTGACATAGAACATGCACAACGTTGAGACGACAATCAAAAAAACTCTTGGTCTACCATATCTTTGAAGCATACCATTTGATCTGGAGACATATGCGTAAAGATCTCTTATAGCTCCTCATATGTCATCTCTTACCTCATCCTATCATTAATAGTAACCTAGCAGTCAAAAAATGATGTTAGCATAATCGATATAAGTGTGAAGGTAAAGCACAATAACATAACTTTGAAATAAATAATGTTAATTAAAAATCACATAATAAAATACCAATAAAAGTAAATTATCAATGAATTTGACAAGTAGATGCAAATATAAATGGTCCTACAGATCCATGTCAAGCTCTTGGCATTAAGCTCTTGGCATAGCTCAGCGTACATTGGAAAGTCTATGCATATGTCTCCACAGAAAAAGGAGTCCACTTCATTTTCAAAAAACTTTTGTACTCCTATCTCTTCATCTATATTTCCCGTGCTTGTCTCTTTTGCATACTCTAAGCCCTCCTCATTCTCCAACCCCCACAATATTGACTTCTCTATCTACATACTCTCCTTGTCCATGCTAGAGACATTGCTTTCATCATACACTCGAGTGCTTCGAGGTGTTGACAGTATAGCATACCACCAATGAGGTTATCAAGGGTTTGGATAGAAGATCACCTGCTCAATATCACATATAAGCATGCTATAAAGAATGAGTGAGCATTTATGAATGTTTTGTATTATGAAAAAATTAACAAAAAAGGTCATGCACCTATTCACGATGACCTGGCGGCAAGACGAATTTGTCATGTAGATCGTTCCATCTTTTCTTGGAAGCTACATCTAGGAATCTAGACAGTCCTCGCCAAGAACGGTTATCCGTTCTCATTCCAATACAACTTTGAATCCATGTACATCGAATATAATCATAGAGAAGCTATAGTAATCTATTGAAATGACACTTTCCAAGTTGCCAAAATACTTCATCTCATCTACTATAGTATTTGAATTTGTGACCCATCGTTGACTCTGTTACTCAAACTTTGCCACCATGACACCATAGTTTGTCGTCATGGAGCACATTTTGTCAACATGCTCAACTTGAAAATATTGCCCATGTGACCATTATATGCTATAGATTTTGTAATGTATATCAAAATGGCTAAGTTAGTTGTCAAAAATAAAATCTAGATACAATAACAAAGAAAGCATGCAGTCACCTTCAAACTACGTCCCCTTGAGAATTCCCACTTCTCCCTAGATACTTGTATCCCTTCACATGAAGATGCGCTCAAGGCATCATGCAACCACCTTATAGGTATGAACTATGACACCCCTTCTATGCTCTTGAGATATCAAACCAGTTAATGGCGTGTGCTATGTCAAAATTCTGATTGTGATATCTCCCATTCCCTTTTGGTATGCTCGTACCTATTGAGTCACTTCTCCATGGATGCATGATGTAACATAGAAAAATGATTCACTTTCTCCTCCATGGCACCATTCATCCTCTTTTCTATCCCATTTTTTACCACCACATCTCCTATCAGTTTATTATCGTCTTTTAGCGTCCACCACAACATGCTGTAAATTTGCCAATGACAACCACTCTAAAATATGCACCAATGCCTTTAATAGTAATCCTCTACATGAGCTTGTTGTCTTACAAATCCCTTCATGGTTTTCATGAAGCAATCCAAGAATAATATCCAACAGGTAGTATGGATGGGTCCTATAATCTCTACTTGATCCACATGAGATAATATACTAGGAGGTGAGTTTGTATTGTGAGAATGCTAGTGTGGGTAGGTACTTCTTATAGAGACGAACTATCTCCGCTACTCCTTGCCTTGTGGTTTCAATAAAGACTGTCTTGATCTCCTTCTATGACATCCATTACACTAGATTTGACAACGTATAAGTCACTGAATTTATCTCTAGAGTGAAACACTCTGCAATCACGATTGCTAGTATGCATATTTAGAAATTTAAAGCATTACAAATATAAGATTGACACAAAGTAGTGAAATATTGATTGTAATTACTATTAAGGTTGGGACAAACCTGGTATATCTTGTGCCAATCATGGGATTTTAGGATTGTTACTTGGTCATCATTAGAAAAAGTGGACTTGAGAGAACGCATCATACCCATTGGTGTGCAAATAGACGTAATAATTTTCTTTATAGACATGACCTAAGAAACACAAGGTAGTTGCATATGATTATCAGAGCGTGATTGTGGCCAAAGTACCTCCCTCTTGCCTACCTCCTTCAAATCCATCAGTGCCCCTACAATGTCTCTTTTTTCTATGATATGGTCCAACAATAAGCTACCAACATTCTTGAAAATATGCATGGGATCCGATTTGTAAGTGGGTCCAATATGATAACTCATAGAAAATTAAGAACTATCACACTTTTCTTTGTTAGCAACTCCTCACAGACTATCTTCCAGTCATACCAACTTTGGGCATTCATTTATGTTGGAAGTTATCCAAGGAAACTTACCCTCAAATCATGGTCCTTTAGCAATAATGCAGTGCTCTTGATATACCATCTTCTTCATGGTTCGTGACCTTCGAGAGTCCCCATATAATGGACATGCATGATAACCTGAGGTAACTTGATCTATCATAAAATCCCTATGTAGTCAACAAAAGAATAAATGAGTAATTCTAAATATCAACAATGAGAATAGAAGCTTGTTTACTTGAGCACTCCTTGAATCCTAGAAAGTCATGTATGGTCCTTATAAGAATGGCTCCTATAGTAACAGATCGCATGAAAACATGCTTGCTCATGTCTTCCATAGAAATCCCCTTCTCTCATAAAATCTTGAGCTCATCAACTAATGGATGAAGATAGACATCCATATTCTTGACTTTATAGTATCCAAAAATGAGCGGGTGGATATTATTGTTGATCACACAATGTAAGAAGCTGAGTGGAGACCAAATGGATTCATGCCATCCATAGCAAGACTGAGCCAAATATTCCATGGCTCTCATGCAAATCTTGGAAAGGTGGAGTCAATGTGACTCTATGCTCATGAGTTTAGTGGTATCTACTAGATTCCAGCTATGGACTCATTTTGTGGATGCCATGTCAAGCTTGCCATGCATGATATACGAAACATGTGATAGATGCATGGTATAAGTGAAAAGTGTCTGAGAATCATTTGAGAGACAGTTTGTCTTTGCAAGTCCTATCAATACCTGTGAGCACCACACTTCAAGCATGTCTCCATGATCTCATAGTCTCCTCGAAATAGCACAAAATCATTGATATATGCATGAATGCTATTGTAGTCCATGCCAAGATTTTGTAGCACTAGTTGAGCATCATCACATGAGACTTGAGCATCATGTTTTCAAGTGGTAGTATGTGGTATTTTAGCAACTTGACAAAAAAAACCCAAACACCTTTTAAGAAAGTAAAATCATTCTTGTTGTAGTCCATGCCAAGCTTCTGTAACACTAATCGAGCATCACCATGAGACTGAGGCATTGTGTTTCCAAGTGATAGTATGTGACATTTTAATGACTTGAAAAAAATCCAAACATCATTCAAAAAAGTGAAAATTATTTTTGTAATATATACAAAGGCAAAGGAGCATAGTATATACCTTAAAAACTCAATCACACTCCCATTGCTCCATTCATACTTTGTTGGTACACTTAGGGGTGCAAGTAGCATCTTTAAGTAAAGTACTAGATACCCATCATATAATGGTATGTATGCCTCCTCTCTCAATGGATCAAATGACCCAGCATCCATGGGCAGTAATGCATTGATTATTTCCTCCATCTCAAGCTCTAAGCTTGAAGGTTAGGAATGTCCCCAATGTCTTTTGGTGTCGAGGGTGTAGTTAGTGGCGTACCCTCCAATGGGTATATTGGCTCAAGAACTCCATTCATTGCATGCTGACACACTCTTCTTACCCACTGCAATGGGTGCATTCCTTGTGATGGAATGGCACCTCTTTGTTGCATACATTTGTAGGGAAAATTTTAATAATATTGAATTTTCATTCAATTATGGTGTTAAGCGAGTGATGATTGAAGACTAGCCTCTCTCCAAAATTAAACACAAGGTAGAGCATTAAAAACATTAATACTTTAAAAATTGAGTCCGTGAAAAACAATTCTGAATAGCGCTTTGATTTTTAATACATAACTATGGCCATTTATCTTCAAAGTTTTCAAAAATTTTGATCAACACAACATCAAACCTCTGCACTTTAGTGGGTGACCTCCACTCACCTTCTCACATGGCACAAATTTACCTTAGCCTTCACTCTCACCCTTTATATAGGTTTTAGTTTTCTCTATCATAGGTTGTGTATTTGCAAAGCTTTTTTTTTCTTTCCTATAAAGCTTGAAAAGCTTTTAACATTGAGAAACATAAAAAACCTTACAGCCTATAAGATTTTAAGCTTTTCAAAAAGCTTTTTGTAAGCTTTTTGTATGATCAATGTTCTTTGATCATACACGCAAAACCACCAACAATCGGACAATTTTTTGAAAGGTCTTCCATATCATCTTATGGGGCAATCCATAGATTACATGATGATAAAAATCATGCTACTACTAAACTTCTTCCTGAATAGGTTTTTCAGGAGGTCACCTCAACTTCTTTTATTATGTTGGCCAAACTTTTGCTTCCTCAACCATAGTCAAATAAAAGTACATCACTAACTATCTTCTTCCTATCTTTAAATTGCTGTACTAATGTTATTTCTTGAAGACACATAAAATTCCATGAACTCTTCCTTTGCGCCACACTACCCACACCATAGTTACTACTTTAAAAAATTCTAATGTCTTCATAATTGTCAACTATTCCCATGCACTTTAGTGCCGTAAACCTACTATAGAGATAGCTATTAACAACCTTAGAGCTCATTTCCTTAATCTTATCTCAACTTCATTGTTGTTGTGATCATGACAAAAGAACAAACCCACCATCATTCACATCAAACTAAATCATCTCTTGACCAAACTCATCAAAACAAGAAACCTCTCCAAGACACCCATCCAAACTACTCATCTCTACAAACAAACAAGACTCCAACTTTTCAACTCCACAATCACAATGACTAATCCTTTCCATAGCATTCTCACAATTAAACTCTTGAGACTTTTTATAAGTATCCCAAATAGAAATACTAGGCAACACATTAGGGATAAAATCCTCATTCAAATACTCAACTATCCAATTCTCTTCAACTTCTACCTCGGAATCTTTTTCAAACTCTTTTTCCCTAGTTTTAGATCTCTCTCTTCTCAATGTTTCAATCCTTTTCAAGGTCTTACTCAAATTTCCTCTTACATTCTCATTGTCATTGTTAGGGTCCTCAAAAACCCAATGAGAATCATCACAAACATCATTAAAAACTTTAGGAGAAATTAAAGAAACCAAAAGACTATTAGATGAAGTTTTCTCTTTGTCATTGTTGCCTAAATTAACTATACAATCATCCATACAACTATGAAGAAGCATGAAGTTAGGTCTACTCAAAACAACATCAGCAACATCACAAACAAAAGCCTCTCTAGGGCTACTCAAACCATCATCAACCAACTCACAAGACTCATCAGAGTTGTCAACAACAACACCAAAACAAGAGTTAGAATCCATACCCTCAATACTCTCTTGATTAGCCTTTGCATCCAAAAACTCACTACAAATCTCAACAACCACATTAGACAAAAAATCTGAACCCTTAACTTCATCTTGGAACCTTACAATTTCTAAGTTCTCCCCCTCATGGTCTTTTAAAAGACTCAAAAAATCCTCCTCAATTTTCTCTTCTTCTCTCAAACACTCAGTTATTTCATCTAGGACTTTTTCAACTCTCTTGTTTCTCCCCATCTCCCTCAATATTAACTAACTCAACTGCAATAGATGACACCTCTTGATCAAAATCACTTTTTGTTGAGAAAGCAAATGATGTATGCCCATAGAGGCTAAATGTGTGCCCAAAAGAGGCTTGTCAATAAGTGTCTTTGTATGAGAGATAGACAATGATGTATGCTCTAGGAAGAGATGTCCTAAATCCCATAAGCATAGTGAGGAAGAGCAGTAACTATCCAAAAAGCTATTTAAGCATATACTTGAAACTCATTAAAAAAATAATAATGGTACTATTAGTTTGAGTCACTCAAGACTGTCTTTATGAGTCTAAGCTAATCTATCCTAGAACCTAATTCACTTGAGTTACTATCCCTCATTTTGATAATATATTGTGTGTTTGACTTGCATCCACCATAGCTAGCTAGCTCTAGATCCGTGTTTCTCAACATGTTATCAGAGCCATGGTTGAGCTAGATAGCTAGTGGGTATAGCTTCCTAACATTTCCTTTTTTCTTGCATATTCTAAATCATCTCATTCTTCTCCTTGTACAAGCCTACTTCTTATCTCAATATCTCAAGCTTAAAAAATTCTTAGAGGGCTTCCCTTCAACACTCTTATTTGTCTCATTAGGGTGCATCCCCATCTCAAGAAGAAGATCGGAATCAACTGCTTCTGTTCAAAGTGGCTTTTGGTCTGTTCAACTGCTATTGTTTGAAGTGGATTTTGGTCTATTTTTTCCAAAACGTTGACTCTATTTTGAGGCTGAACTATGAGCTGTAATAGAAAGAGACAGAGAAGAAGTGATAGAGCTTGAAGCTCTTAAGCTTGTCGATCCTTGCTTCTCTGAAAGTAATTGAATAAGCACTTGAATGTGGTAGGAGGGAGATCGGTGAGGCAAGAGGATGAAGTGTGGTTGGATCAGTGCAAACATGTGAGATCGTTGGGCAGGGAGCGGTAGTTGAGTCGTCGACTAGGGGAGCGGCTAGGAGGAAACATGTGAGCAGACTGGCCAACTGCTCTTGAGGGATGGATCTAGGATGCTAGCAGGATGAAGAGTGCCATCCTCTGATAGCAAGCTAGATGCTTTCCATCTTAGGTGCCCTTGTTGCCATTCCCTTGGGGATTCAATGCAAGTCATTATCACCACTGGTGTTCTTTGGCTCAGCAGGAGTCATGGTAGACATTGTGGTAGGAGTGACTTAGTGTGAGATTTAGAGCATGAGCAACAGAAGCAGTTGGAGCAAACCAAGCTCTAGATGAAGTAGTAATAGTTAGTGTGAAGAAACATGATCTTTCACAAGGATTGCTATTGCATAGGTCAAATCCAGCAAATCGGAACTGTTCTCTATACTACTGTTGAAACTAGCTTTATTTCCTTATCCAGAAGCTTATTCATTAACCTTATCGCTAAGGTTAAAGCTAAGCTTAGTCAATAGAGTCCATTCACATTGATCCGAGAAAATCACAAAAAAATATTTGTCTAACACTTTGTTGATTTTTTATACATTTGGAGGTTTGAAATAAAGAAGAGGGTGGGAACAACCTCTTGGGAAATCCAAGAAGTCACTGGATGGAAATATTTCATGGAACGGTTTACCAAGGGGGGTGAAGAGTAAAGATCAATGGAGGAAGGTGAAGGGAAAATGTGTAATGTGAAAAGAAAAGACATGAAATGGATTTGGAGCCATCCAAAGGGAATGTGAGGCTCATAATGTCATGGCTTTGGAGCCTTATGATAATTCAAACAAATGGGACCTTTCTTGGAAGCATTAGTGGAAGAAAAATCAGGCACATGATTTTGTAAGATTTTTTAAAAATACTTCCACTCCGATCCAAAAAAACTTTTCAACATGAAAGTTGTAGCGTGTGAGTTGAAGTTTTGGTTGGTATTTTTTTATAATTCTTTTGAGCTATGAGTCGTGAGATATGACCAAAATGGTGAATGCCAACTTTTTCCAATTGCGGTGGAGACCACCTCCCAATTTTATACACACCCACACTTTCTTTCCCACACTTAACACTTTCTTCCCCACACTTAACACTTCCATAACACATTATTCATTAGACTCCCAACCCTTTCCCCTTTCTTCTCCTCTCTCTCAAGCTAATAAACCATTAGAATTTCCCTCCTTAATCACCCTCAAATAATCCTTAATTGTAGTAGTAATGTATGAATTCTCACCATTCTCTCTCCATTATTGCTAGATATGATCTTATTTAATGAAGATTCTCTATATTTTTTTATAGGAGAGCTCTTGGAATTAAGCTATGGGGGGAGAATGGAGACAACTCACCTATGATGGAACTTGATTAAGTACAAAATTGGTCAACAAAACATCTAAATGGAGCTTCCACATTGGTGGAACCGCCTTAATGTAGCTTTGCTGGTGTTAATTCCTATTCTATCTTAACCTCCTCCCTAAACACCGTCAAGGCCTATATAAAGAGGCCTTCTCCTTTGTAGTTTGCAAGAGAGAGCCAAGAGGCCTTCTTTAGCCCTATTGAGCCTTCCCCATTCTCTCTCATGAGCTTATGCAGTTCATTCCCTTACTATAGCTTATGCATGCTCTACAATGTAATAAGCCCATGATATTGGTGCCCATATTGTGCATATTGGTTATGTCTTGAGGGTTCTCCATCTCTTGTGCCCTCTTAAGTTTTATTGATTCATCTATTTTTTGTAGTTCTCTCTCTCTCTCTCTCTCTCTCTCTCTCTCTCTCTCTCTCAGTTTTCCTCTATTCTCCTTCACAAGCTCCTCTCCCTCTTGCATAGCATCCTAGTCCGCTCTTCCATGACTAGGTGGTGCCCTTACCTCATTCACTTTGTGGTGGAAGGGAGTTTGGCATAGTATAGAGGTTGCCATACCGAATTTTCTTCATCAACACCTAGCCTCTTCACAAACTACTTCACTAAAAACCTTTACACTCTACCTCTCCAAACTAGTTACATTAAGCCCTTGACTAAAAACTCATTGACACCAGCCTACTCATATCATACTCATTCATCCACATCATGTTCCTTACATCTCCATTAAAATCCTTGACATTAAGGTGATCTACCATTTCTTTATAATTGCCATCAAGTTTTTTTTAACACTAGCATTGTGTGTTTTCTCAGTTTCTCTGAAGCATTTTGTAATCAGGATTAGACTCTGCCACTAAGCAAAAAGCCAATTGGTAAGACCATCCTGCACTTGAAAATGATTTGTCTACACCATGTGCAAATGTTCAATGCCCATAAAATCATATGTGTTCCAAGATCTATGTAATGACAACCTATAGAAACAAACCTATCTGTATCCATCTCTCAAACTCACTGAGAAAAAGAACCTCACAAAGAAGACTAGAACACAAGTCAAAGATAAAGAACATGAAGAAAACAAGACCAAGAAGATTATGAAGAATAAGAAGATTGAAGACGTCATCGAAGGGTGCCAAAGAAGCACAAAGAAGATGAAGAAGATACTTTCTGCTACTAACAACAAAAAATCTCCTATAGTGGATCTTTATTTCCCGTAGTGGATCTTGTTTCCCATACTGGATGTAAAAACCCTTACCAAGATGTAAAGTTTCAAGCCTTAACTTGACTAGGCTGCCAAAGAGCTAGTCTCATGGTCCATGTTCACGTGCAGGGGGAAAAAGCCAGCAAGGGTAGAGACTCATCATTTGAGGGGGGGTGTTGAGAAATCAAATGATGTATGCCCATAGAGGATGAATGTGTGCCCAAACGAGACTTGCCCATAAGTGGCTTTGTATGAGAGATAGAGAATGATGTATGCTCTTGGAAGAGATTTCCTAAATCCCATAAGCACAGTGTGGAAGAGTGGTACTATTCAAAAAGCTATATAAACAGGTACTTGACACTCATTTTTTTTAAAAAAGGTACTATCAGTTTGAGTCACTCAAAATTGTCTTTATGAGTCCAAGCTAATCTATCTTGGAACCTAATTCACTTGAGTTACAACCCCTCATTCTGATAATGTATTGTGTGTTTGACTTGCATCCACCATAGCTAGCTGTGTTTCTCAACTCTCATCCTCACTATCATCTTCTTCAAAACTATCACTCTTCTCCTCCTCTTCTTCTTCTTCTTCACTCTCATCCTCATTTACCAGTTCTTTTCTTGATGCCATATCAAACTTCGTTGCTACTCCTCTATGATCATAATTTGGTATAATTCATTTATGCCAATCTTGTATTTCTCTTGCTTTCCTAAGCCAAGGTCTACCCAATATAATTAGAAAAGCTCCCAACCCTGTTGGCATAACATGACAATCATCTTTCATAGATACACCATAAACTCTAACCTCCAAATTCTAGATTATGCCTAGATACCTTGCTTTAGGTCCATGATTAGCACACTTGATCTAAAACTTTGATCCTTCGATAATTTGAAGCTCAAACTCCTCTACACAAACCTGAGTAATCACACAAATTTTTGCTCCCCACCAATATAAGCTTCACTGATGTTTTGATTCTTATACCAATCATCAAAAATAGGACAAATATTAGGAAATTCTTCTACACTCAAAACTCTCACCATTCCTTTCTTTTTGCCCTTGAACTTTGGATTCACTAATTTCTTCCATTGTCCTCTCATCTTAGGCCACAACTCCATCAACTGAGAAAAATATATATAAGCTTTCTTACCCATCATATCTCTTTTAAGGTCATAATCACTTGCACCTTCCTCCAATGCAATATTACACTACAAGGATTTGAGCTAGTAGCGACGACGGATAGGATTTGAGCTAGTAGCGACGCTGATTAGCGCGCCGTAGGGAAAAAAAGCGGCCGAAACCGAGTGCGGTTTTCATTTCCCGTTTGCTCCATTGTGAGTTTTGAGAGTGAGAGCGAGAGAGAGAGAGACTGTCGTGAGAGAAGGAGAGGAAGAAGACTTGCCGCCGCCGCCACCACCATTGTTTGCGAAGGAGAGGAGGAGCCTTCATCGCAAAGAGGAGCCACCCCACACTCGCCATATCTCATCTTGGTGAGTCTCCCTCTCTCTTTCTTTTACTTGTTTAAGGTTTAAATCACTCTCTCTTTCTTTTGCTTGTTTAGGAGAGGAAATGAGAGAGAGGGAGAGGGAGAGGGAGAGAGAGGGAGAGAAAGAGAAAGAGAGGGAGAGGGAGAGGGAGAGGGAGAGGGAGAGGGAGGGGGAGGAAATGAGAGAGGGAGAGAAAGAGAAAGAGAGGGAGAGGGAGGGAGAGGGAGAGGGAGAGTGCATTCTCTCTTTCCCTCTCCCTTTTGCTTGTTTAATGTTTAAATCACTTTCTTTTTTGCTTGTTTAGGAGAGGAAACGAGAGAGAAAGAGAGGGAGAGGGAGAGGGAGAGGGAGAGGGAGAAAGAGAAAGAGAAAGAGAAAGAGAGGGAGAGGGAGAGGGAGAGGGAGGGGGAGGAAATGAGAGAGGGAGAGAAGGAGAAAGAGAGGGAGAGGGAGAGTGCATTCTCTCTCTCCCTCTCCCTTTTGCTTGTTTAATGTTTAAATCACTTTATTTTTTGCTTGTTTAGGAGAGGAAATGAGAGAGAAAGAGAGGGAGAGAAAGAGAAAGAGAGATAGAGAGGGAGAGAAAGAGAGGGAGAGGGAGAGGGAGGGGAAGGAAATGAGAGAGGGAGAGAAAGAGAAAGAGAGGGAGAGGGAGAGGGAGAGGGAGAGGGAGAGTGCATTCTCTCTCTCACTCTCCCTCTTGCTTGTTTAATGTTTGAATCACTTTCTTTTTTGCTTGTTTAGGAGAGGAAATGAGAGAGAAAGAGAAAAAAAGAGGGAGAGGGAGAGAGAGGGAGAGAAAGAGAGGGAGAGGGAGGGGAAAGAAATTTAAGATAATAGACTTATCGATAATGGTATGAAATGTGCTTTGCCATGGGCCACGTACATTGGTGACTCTTTAAGATGGCTTAAAATTGGTCATGTCCTTCATAATGTCCAAGTAGGGGATCTAATTGTGATATGCATAATTCATTGTTTTTGTATTAACTTTATAGGCATAACAAATTAGAAATCATGCCAACTAGTCAACGGAAGGACTAAAAGAAAATAATACCCTAGCTAATGGTCATTACGGTACTTCATCAAAATGAACCCAAAAGTATTGTTATAGAAGAAGAATCCCTTAAATTGAGTATAGGATATTTTCTCTCAGGTCTTATGACTATGAGTAGAATTGATTGAAATAAATTTTATTACTATAGCTGATAAATTTCATAGATGGCATTAATTTTAATATGAGATCCTAGGACAAAAAAACCACATTTCTAAGATGCTTTTTGTTGAGACTGATTTATTATTAGACTAAGAGATCCTCAATGATGCTCATAAATGGATTACTTATAGTCAAAGCCCTCTAGTGCAGTTTTTTACAATAACAAATAATTATCTACCGAGACAAAAAAATCCTTGAGCATGATACAAGGCCGAGATATAACATCAAAAAATCTCTCAACTACTATGTACAATGCAAGATTTATGGTCAACTTGCAACTTGACGTACATCTCCATAAAGCTATCCATTTAAGCCTCGTTTGCTATAATGTAGATAAGATGGAAAACGAAGAAGGTCTTATTGTTCAAGACCGCGAGACATATCTTAATCAGCGTGTCCCATGTCCTTGCTCTCAATGCAAGTTGGAAATTAGACGAAAACGCCAATTGTCTATAGAACACGTACGACGATTTGGCGAGTTTCAATCTGAGATCATTGATCAGGCGATTGCGGATTTTCAGCAAACGGTAATTTGAAGTTAATATTAATCATGGATTGTACTCGCAAGCTAATTGAAAACCATACACAATAAGATTGGGTCTTGTTGGCAAATTTTCTATCCAGGGGGGTGATGTCTCGACCCAAGGGGGAGTGCACCCTTTGCGGCCAATTAGAAGAGTTTGTGGACGTGCGATGGATGGATTGCAGGAGCCAATCCACCACTCGCAAGGCCCATCTATACGTCAATGCCAGAGGAGACAGACAACCTTCCCGACCTACCTACAATCTTGGAGCCTGAGATGGAGGCAATGATCGATGCATTGATTCCCATGGATGTTGAGACATCTGACCCACTTAGAGAGGAAGCATCCATACCATTATATGATGGGTGTCGAGTATCTCCATTGAAGACATTGCTTGCACTCTTAAGTGTGCAAGCAAAATACGGTTGGAGCGATACGAGTGTGATTGAGTTATTCAGGTACCTTGCACATAGGCTTCATTGATTATTTTTTTTTACAGTATTATTGTAAAAATTTATGCTTTTTCAAGTTGTTTTATGATTTTTTTCAGGTTATTGAATTATCATATATTACCACCTGCAAATACCATGCTTGAGTCTCGTGATGATGCACGACATGTTTTACAGAAGCTTGGCATGGACTACAATAACATCCATGCATGTATCAACGACTGCATACTGTTTCGAGATGAATACGAGACTATGGAGACATGTCCAAAGTGTGGTGCTCAGAGGTATCGATAGGACTTGCAAGGGCAAACCATCCCTCAAAAAGTTCTCAGACACTTTCCGCTCATCCCCCGCATAAACCACATGTTTCGCACGTCTGGCATGGCAAGCTTGACAACGTGGCATGTGCAGAATAGGTCCACGGATGGAGTTCAACGAATATCAGGGGATTCGCGCGCATGGAGCCACATTGACTCTACCTTCCCAAGCTTTGCGCGAGAGCCAAGGAATCTTCGGCTCGGTCTCGCCATGGATGGTGTGAACCCATTCGGTCTGCGCTTGACTTCTTACAGTGTGTGGCCTATAGTGCTTGTCAACTACAACATCCCTCCATGGCTTTCTATGAAGAAAGGACATCTCATCCTTAGCTTGCTCGTCCCAGGCCACTACAAAGTAAAAAATATGGACGTGTATCTTCGTCCATTAGTCGATGAGCTTAAGATTTTGTGGGAGGAGGGGGTCACTGTGCAAGATATGAGCAGGCGCGATGGTCGGCGGTCAGCCAACATTCGAGCCATTCTCATGTGGACTATGCATGACTTTCCGTGATTGGGAGAGTGCTTAGGTGAGCAGACCTCCATTCTCGCTAGTAATATCTATATTTTATTTCATTCAATCAACTATTCACTAGGTCGTGGCTCGCCTTACAGGTCTGGTTACCTCAGGTTATCATGCATGTCCATTGTGTGGGCCACAGTTAGACTCCCGAAGGTCACGAACCATGAAGAAGATGGTATATCAAGGACACGCCGCTTTCTTGCCGGAGGATCATGAACTCAGGGAAGGTTTTCTTGGACGACCTCCAACACGTATGAACGCTGCAAGCTGGTACGAGCTGAAAATGGTAAACCCGGAATCACATCCAAATGGAATGCGACAGTTCTCAGTTTTCTACGAGTTGCCATATTGGACCCACTTACAGGTCAACCACTTGTTGGATCCGAACACGGTTGTGGATGAGATGGAGTATTTTGGGAACTTGCAAAGCATTATTACGGTGGATTACCGTAGCTTCTCCATGATACTATTCAATGTGCAGTGGTTCAAAGTGGTACTTGGAGGAGCTGGAGCAACAGTTCGACGAGGTCCATCTGGATTTCTCGAAATAGATTCTGAAAAAAAATGGATGGATTTGCGCGACACCTTTGTATTGCTGGCCCATTGTGAACAGGTGCATAGAGTCATTTGCTTGCTAATTGTAATACGACATGGTTTATGTCACAATGGTTTGAACTCGCTTTGTACCTATTTGTGAACAGGTAATCTTCTATCCAAACCCCCGACAACCTCAATGGTGGTATATTATACCTTCAACTCCTCGAAGTACGAGAGTATATGATCAAAGCGATGTTCTGGGCATAGATGAAGAAAATATGCAAATAGAGGGGTCAATATTACAAGGGGTGGAGGCCACCGCAAGCTTGGAGCCCGCATCGGCTAACAATGATGGAAATACAGTAGTCCAAGAATTTTTTGAGAATGAGGCAGACTCGTTCTTTTGTGGTGACATGTCTATCGACCTTCCAGTGTATGCAGAGTTGTGTCAGGAGATTAACATGGGACCATAGAATACTTCATTCTTGGAGAATTGTATTACTCAATTCGTTGTTTAGATCTTCCATAAAGGTACATAACATATGCATTTTAAGAGGGATTTTTCAAAAATGATTTATATTACTGTGCTTTGTATAGTTTAAATTGATAATTCTAACACCATTTTTTATCTGTGCAGGTGACATTTTCAGGATGAGTCGAGGGATGAGCGATGAGGAGTTTCAGGACATGATGGCATGCATGTCTCCAGACCAGCTCGTGAGATTCAGAGAGATGGCAGACCAGGAGCTATCTCGTTCTTCGTCAGGGCACTCTGCTAGATCTACTTCAGCACGATCAGATGCTTCAGCTTTGAGCAGACGATCTCGACGCTCACGACTTGGACCAGAGGGAGGGACTGCATCGGGATCAGGGGGGTGCTGCTGTGGAGACACGGATGTGGTGTCTCCATCACCTCCAAGATTTGTCACACATGTGGGGACGTCTACTCCAGTTACTCTGGCTTTTGCGCAGCCATCAGCGGGGTGGCACCCCTTTGAGTGCCACTCCTAGAGAGGTTACCCCCGTCGGTACACTGGATGCACAAGGGTCTCCTAGATATGCCCAGGAGCGTGGACGGAGATGGGAGAGGACCCATCTTAGGCAAACTCCTAGGGGTTATGGATACCTGGTTGATAGTAGGTCAGGAGCCATCATCATGAATGATGAGGGGAGGAGGGTGATGGCTCGCATGAGAGAGTTGTGCCAACAAGTTTTTCGGCACAACGTCCTGGATCATTGGAAGAACATACTGGAGGGGAGCAAGGACTACATAGTAGCATCCCTGCACAAGGAGTTTCCGGTGCCAGCCGCAGTAAATAGATTCTCTACGGGCTGGATGATGGATTGCATCCGTGCATACATGTCACATAGACGATCCGACGCACGCAAGGCAATCAAGAGTGGGGCTGCAAAGCCCGAGTGGTTAGATGCAGACCACTGGCGCCGACTGAGGGAGGAGGCTACAGATTCGCTAGGACGTTGGAGTCAGCAGAGCGAGAGGTGGCGAGGGCACGACTCAAGGCCGGAGTGGTCCATCATCTTGGGAGTGGCGGCCACAGGACATATTTGGAGGACTTTGTAAGTTTCTATTTTGTTTTGCTTTTTTTTTTTGAAATATTCTTTGTACTGACAATCATGTTTCTAACAATTAGCATTTTGCTTTCTTTGCAGCACTCCATTACAAATCGCGATCCGCAAGGCCTTGAGACTCGATATGCAGAGAGGCACGGTCTCAATCCATTGATTGACCGATTATATAGACGCGGCGGTCCTATAAGTCACTCATCTTTCTTGTCCGTAGTTACCATGAGATATTTGAGTGCATTATTGTATGGTGGATTGATATGTTGTTTCTTTTTCTGCAGAATCCGTTCGATGCTCCTTTGCGGCGGGACGAGCTTTCGGGGGACGAGGATTTCTAGCTCGCCCTTGGATCCTTGGAGCTCACACACCTTTAGTTTTTAGTCACCTGATCTATGTAGACATTTTCTATGTATTAGTGATATCCTTTCATGATTGTACCAATCGCATTTTATGCGATCATGTATTTATTTCATGTATCAGTTTTATGATTTCAGTATACATTCTTTTTGTTTGCAAGTGCTTTGTATGCAGTAGTGCAGAAACTATTTTGTATGGCTCTCATACAGCACACAGTGCTATATGTGGCAGGTGCCACAAAATTTTTTTTTCCCTGTTACCGTCGCTATTTGCGTCACAAATTTACTGCTCGCGTTGCTATTGGCCTCGCTATGTGCGTCGCAAACTCACTGGTTGCGTCGCTATATGTGACGCATATAGCAACGCCAATAGCGATGTTTCTATGGCGTCGCCAATAACGACGCTTTTTACGACGACGGGGGCAAATTTTGTTGTTTGTATTTTCGTCGCTTTAAACGTCGGTATAAGGTCTATATCTTGTAGTGTTAGCAGTAGCATGATAATGCTTCCTAAGTGCTCTTGATTTAGTTTCTTCTTTCTTCTCTCTCTTCTCTCCTATCTTTGTTTTTCTTTCTTTTTCCTCACTAGCTTTACTAGTTTATGATTCATCTCTCTCAGTATCTCTTCTTCTTTGTATTGTAGACATTACATCAATAGTTTTATTTTCCTCATTTTGATTTTCTAGAAGAATACAATTTATGGCACTTTTTCTCTCTTCTTCTGTCAACCTAGGAGCTTGAGATGTAGAATCATTTTTTATTTCTATCCCAAAATCATTTTGTCTATTCGGAAGATTTTGAGGTAAAGGATACATATTCCCTCTTGCTCTAGATGCATAAGGACAATTTTGATTACATGACCTATCTCTCCACAAGTAAAACAAGTTACCATTAGCCTTTGAAAATATACTCTCCCATTTCCTCCTCTTCTTCCTCCTATGTTTTTCTTACCATTTTTTCGTATAGGTCCTCCACTTCCTCTTCCCAAAGGTCTTCCTCGCAAAGCTCCTTATCTCATGTTTTACATTTCACCTAACAACTAGTCCTCAACCTCTGATGCTAATTGAGCATTTTGTCTCTTTATTCATCCCCTTACTAGTTTTGATCTCTATTTGTAATGTTAGGTGCTCGAAATGATTCTCTCTTTCTAATTTTCTCAAATTTTCTCTCATTTTCTATGGCAATCATTACAGCTTCCTCAAAACAAAGTTTGATGTACTCTAGAGAAAAAATTCTATGGTCTGGTCTTCTTTTTTTTCGCAAGTTTTTATTTTTCTCCAAAGGTCTTGGGGTGTTTTAGTTTCCTTAAATCGGTCAAGAAACGTCTGCTGGATAACTTCATATTCCATAGGAACAAGATGATTTCCCATTCTGAGAGTTTTTTCATAATCCTCAAACCAATTGCGGCCTTCATCTAACAACTAAAATTTCAAATTTTGGAGTTTGAGGGTTGAGTCACTTATTCGTTGGATAATGCATCGAAGCTCTAATTTTTTGAGGAATCAATAATGAGGATCCTCTCCTTTTTTGCCATGAAATTCAAGAAATAAACTAGCCATTGAAAAACAATATCAAACAAGAAATTAATCCACAAATCACACACAATACAAAATGAAAATTTTCAATTTTTGACAAATATAACATGACCAACTTATGAACACAAACAACCAATAATTCCTCTTGTAGCCCCAAGTATGCCAAAATTAAACACAAGATAGAGCATCAACAACATCAATAACTATAAAAATTGAGTGTCCGAGAAAAGTAATTATGCGTAACTCTTTGATTTTTGATACATAACTGTGGCTCTTTAACTTCAAAATTTTCAAAGATTTTGATCGACACAATATCAAACCTCCACACTATACTAGGTGACCCTCCGCTCACATTCTCACATGGAGTAAACTTTCCTTAGCCTTCACTCTCACCCTTTATGTAGGTTTTAGTTTTCTCTATCCCACATCGTGTATTTGCAAAGCTTTAAACATTTTGTGCTTTTCTATAAAGCTTGAAGAGATTTTAATGTTGAGAAACACGAAAATCCTTATAGCCTTTAAGTTTTTAAGCTTTTGGTAAGCTTTTTTTATGATCATTGTTTATCAATCATACACACAAAATGATAGATGATTTTTAACACCGAGAAGTGCTTCAAAATAGCCAAAAAATCCAAATTTCAAGGGAAAAATAGATTTCGTCAAAGGCGGCAGCTACAATGAGTACAATTTTAAGCGGCAAAGCCCCAAAAGTGCTTTAAAGACCCATCAAGCGACGATTGGGGAATTTTCATAAAATTTTCAACTACCAGATTGGATCTCAAGAAATGCCAGGCAGTGGGGGACTTTGAGACAATCGAGCAAAAATTTTCATATCTCAAATCCGATGTCGGATGTGGAAATGGGGGTGCCCAGGAGTCCAAGGGCCAAAGGCCAACTGTAAATGAGATCTAGGGGGCCCAAAGGGTGTAACTTTTGGGGGCTCCCTTAATTTTTGATTTTGTGGGGGGGGGCCAATTTTTTTGGGCATGAAGGAGGATGAAGGCTCTATGAAACTACCATGCGACGATTTGATGAAGAGGAGGGGAAAGGGCAAATGCCACCTCAATGTACCCCTACCAACTAATTAGATGATTGAGATGCTTGCTTCCTACACTCTCCATCACCGCCTTTGGCCTCTGAGATGGATGCCTAGACATGGAGATAAAAAACCAATCTTTCTCTCTCCTCCCTCTCTCTCCCTTTAAGGGGCAGTT
Organism: Lygodium microphyllum; assembly: GCF_053477565.2. Lineage (NCBI taxonomy): Eukaryota > Viridiplantae > Streptophyta > Polypodiopsida > Schizaeales > Lygodiaceae > Lygodium > Lygodium microphyllum. The sequence continues at coordinate 156,667,955 of NC_141140.1, read as the reverse complement.
CATGCCCATGAAGAAGAATGAAGATCGGTTGAAGGATGCTTGCCCACGGATTGCTCCAAGATCAAGATGAGGTTGAGAGGAGATGTTCAGCATTGAATATTTACTACTGATTGGTCCATTGGAAACCCAAAAAATTTAATTACAAAACTCACAACACGCAAATAAGCGGTATGCCTCATTTTTGCAAAGGAAATTTACTTTTTTTTAACGTTTGATGGTCTAAATGAAATTCATAAGGAAACAAAAATTTATTTGGATCTTTTGTGCACTACGATTGAGGGTTGTGCAAAAAAAAAAGTAGACCCATAATGATAAATAGTGGTAATAATTAAATTATGACCCGAAAAGCACATTTTTAGTGTAAAAATGAAGATTTTGTTGGTTTCGGGTGGAAAAAAGAGATGCGCAAGGAATAAAATTATGAGACAAAATATATTTCAGCTTTCATTATCATTCACTAATCATAAATCAAAAAATAATCTATTCTTATGCACAAATAAATAGAGAAAAATAACTAAAAATAGAAAAAAATAAGATTTTCGTTTTATAAAAATCTAAAAATTTATGATTCATGGTTGTGGCTGGATAACAAAGCTGAGGTATGAAGTTTGGCTTTTTTTATGTATCATAGTTCACGTTTTTTCTATTTTATGCAAAAAATACATATGAAATAATACCCTACACCTATGCAACGTAGCATAACCTAAACGTTAGAGGGAACGAGTGAGGTTAAGAGATTAAGAGAGCTGAGAGGGTTTGAATCTTTGAAATATTTTATTGTGCATTCCATTTAGAATTGTGATAATCCAGTTTAAGAGGCTAGTAGCACGAGAAATTGGTGCTAGTCTCCATACATCAAAGCATACGTTTAGTGAAAATCATGAAAGGGCTATTTTTTCTATATCACAAAATGTTGATTTGATAAATATTGTTTGTGCATGAGGATCATATGCACTATGCATGATGCATGGCATGGTATTAATCTTGGATTGCATAGCAATTCTCTTCCTAGGATATGACTTATACACTGAGTGAAAAGGAGCCTTTGCTGTAGGTTAGTTGTATGCTTTCTTGGGATTGTTTGGTGAGGATTTATACATTCTTGGATCATACAAAATAAGAAAAGAGTGGAGTTTGTGTGTTATGTCTTATATGTTGAAGCGACGCATCTTCTTGGGGCCAATCCTCAAGGTGTAGGAGAGTCACAGTGGACCCGTGGCAATTAACCAAAGGGAGCTTCTTGATGTTTGTGTGACAAGGCACTATGCCTATATGTTATGGGATCTCCCTCTGAGGAGAAGAGAAGGTAAACATTGGATGACATATCAACTACAAACGCATAATTAGGTCTATCTAGTGTTCATTAGTGTCTTACAGATGCTCTTGGCCCACGAGGCCGTGTGGTGGGGTTGTCTGTCTTGTGCATGAGGTCCGTCGGCTGGTGCCATAACCAATGCTAGCCCATTTTAGATCCCATCACAAAACCACCAAAAATTGGATAATATTTTGAAAGGTCCTCTATATCATCATGCTGTAGTCTATAGATTACATGATGATAAAAATCATGCTACTATTAGACTTCTTTCCAAACATGACTTTCAAGTCACCTCAGCTTCCTTATTTTATTAATGTTTTTTGAAGACACATCAAATTCCATGAACTCATCCTTTGCACCACACTGCCCACACCATGATTACTATTGAAAAAAACCTCTAATGTCTTCATAATTGTTAGCTATGTCCATGTGCTTGAGTGCCGTAAATCTATTTTAGAGATAGGTATCAACAACATGAGAGCTCATTTCCTTAATCTTATCTTGACTCCATTGTTGTCCTATCAGGATAAAAGATACGCCTTTTCATATTTGCTAATTCCACTTGTGTCATAGTCATAGAGTAGGATACAACCTATGTCACATCTTGCAAACATTTTAGCTGCCTGTCGGGACCTAAAATGGGTCCGACACTAGCTCTCTAGCACCTCTAAGACAAACAAGACACCTCGCACGGCCTCGCAGCCAAGAGCATCTAAGGCTCACACCACACTAAACTCTAATATCGATCTTGCATTTATAATAGAACACAGTCCAACATTTTCATTCCCTTCTCCTCAGAGGGAGATCCCATAACATATAGGTATAATACCTCATATCACATACACAGGAGGCAACCCCTCGGTTGAAACACCACGGCCTCACTACTCCTACATCAAGGGGATTGGCCCCAAGATGCGATGCCTAACATATAAACATAATGCACAAACTCCCCTCTTTACTTATTTTGTACGATCTAGGAATATATAGATCCTAATCAAATAGTCCCAAGGAAACTGTACAATTAACCTACAACTTAGGCTCCTTTTCACTCCACATATAAGTCATGTCCTAGGAAGACAATTGCTATGCAGTCCACGGCTCATACCATGTCATGTGTCATGCATAGTACATATGATCCTAATGCAGAAACAATATTTCTCAAAACAGCATTTTGTGATGTGCAAAACAACCCTTTCATGATCTTCACTAAACATATGCTTTGATGTATGGAGACTAACACCGATTCCTCGTTCTACTAGCCTCTTAACCTTAAACAAAATATCATCCTATATGACATGCACAAACAAAGGATCAAACTTTACTTCATTTTCCACACTTAAATACTTCCACAACACTTCTTTTGCCCTTACCATTTATATGTTGCATGGTTGCATAGATGTAGGGTTTTATTATTTGTCATTTTCGATGTATAAAGCAAATAAAAAAGTACTAAAACATACAAACAAGGGTGATCTGAGGCATAACCTCATCCCTCAACCTTGCCAAACATGCACGGGCATTGTCCATATTTTTCAGAGCGCAAAAACCTATTTTTTTCCATTTTTTTACTATTTTTACTATTTATTTATCAAGAAAATAAAATATTTACTCAAATTTCCTAGTTTTTTTTAATTATGAAAACTGAGAGTTACTCATTTCCCACATTTCATCCCATATGTATTTTTTAAAATCAAACCCGAAATGATAAAAATCCCAATTTCTTTGTAAAATGTGTATTTTTTAGATTTTAGAAAATTATTTTCAATATTATGGCATTATGTATTCTGATTTTTTTGACATAGAACCATCAGACATAGAGAAAAAAAAATTCCTACCAATTTTCATCCAATATAAATACCATTTGACCAATCAAATATAAAAAAAGAGCCATTTTCCTTCATAAAAGAGAGTTATCGGGTTTTTTTTGTTGTAGGCCTTTAAAATCTAATTTGGGACAGTAAAACAATCAAACATTGATGATCAGTCATTCTCCAATCATCCATCTTTAGTCCCACTCGATTCAGAAGTGATCCAATACACCGCCGGACAAGCATTCACCAATCGGGCTTTTTCCACATGAATTGCCTCTTAGGGGAGAGAGGGAGGAGAGAGAAAGATTGTTTTTTGATCTTCTAATCTAGGCAGCCATTTCGGGGGTTGGAGGTGGCGATTGGAAGCAAAAAAAGAATGTAGATCATTGTTTCCATTGGTTTAGGGAGTTGCATTGAAGTGGCATATGCCCCTCTCCCTCTCCCTCCATGGATTCGTCGCCTTGCAAAGATGCCTCCATTTTTTTTGCCATGTAGAAAAAATGCCCCTCCCCCCCATCGCGTGAGAATTTGGGGGGTGGGAGACCCCAAGGGTCACCCCCCTGGCTAACAAGTCCATTTACATTACCTCTATTTTGTCCCTCCACCTCGGGCACTCCCATTCGATTGTCCGGTCTCCGATTTGACTCCCATAAATTATAGCATGTCTGTCTCGAAGTCCGCCAATAATGGGCATCTTCTGAAGTCTCATCTGACATGCTGAGAAATTATGAAAATTCCACAACCGTCGCTCAGTGGATCTTTAAAGCACTTTTGGAACCGGTAGATTTCTTACTACTTAAAATCGAATTGAGTGCAACTACCACCTTCAGTGGGATTCAAATTTTTCCTAAAATTCAGGTTTTTTTGCAATTTTTCGGCACATCTCGGGCCTAAAAACTCAGCTCTCATTGGCGACCATAGGATAGGGCAACTCAGCCCATCAAATCCCACGAATAGATCTGCACATACGCAACCAAAAGGAGCATCAAGCTGATACAAAATATACTCAACAAAACACATCACAGCTCTCACCTACCCCCTGTCAAAACCAAGGCATGAAATCCACGAGGAGTAGGTCTAGCAAAATCTGACAGAGAGACTGAAGCTAGTCACTAACCAACTGCTTCAACATGGTGAAGCTAAAAAGAAGTATCAAAAAGGTCGCCCTAAGTGGTGGTCTGAACTACAATCCTAACTAAGGGCAACTCACCACCAAGAGTTCCTACTAGGTGAGGACTCCTATAGCTTGGTCAAGAAACATTGTCTTTTAGCAATTGGCCTTTTAGGCCTTTATTTTTCCATACTCGAGCGTGTAAAAAGGAGGGAGTTAAGCATAGTGACCCAAGGAGAATAGGGCATCAACCTCAGGTCCTATCTCGGTACCCAAGAACCTACCAATCCTTTTCTAATACTCACTTTTATTTTTGCTCCAACCTTTCTTTCTTTTTCTTAACTTTTAGCTAGATGCCACCCCCAGGAAGACAAGGCATTGGCCGCAGGTCTCTGACTCGTCCCCAGGAACCTACCAGACCTTTGTAAGGTGATAAACAACTGCTCAAGGATTTTTCTTTCTTTATTTTTCTATTTTTTAGAGGGGTTAGAACCCCTTTTTACAAAGCTCTGTATACATATTTTTTGATAGCTTCAAAACTTGTTCTTCTCATGATATTTAAGGGTAGGCTTTTCTAACTGTCTCACACTAATAGGAACTCCTAGAATGGTTGCCTAGCAGGTCATTAGAATAGAGTCACTGGGAGTGTCTCCTAAAACAGGTCTTTCATTGCTTGACAATACCTTTGCAGGAGGCAATGACTACTCAGACCTCCCACATAGACATACTAACCTATACCTAGGACTTCATGCCTTGATTGTTGGCCCCCAATAAGAAAAGAAATCCCTTACAAGTACACACATTATTTGCTTAAGAGAAAAGGGAAAAGACTCAGGAAGGCGGATGAAACCACCTGGAAGGGCCACAAGAAGCTTCTTCACAACAAAGGTTCTCTCCAGTGACTTCGTCAACTTGTATGATGCAATCACTAAAACAGAAAACTATTAAATGTACCTACACCAAACAAACATATGGCCCTCTTGGCCTAAAGAAATAGCACATTTTACTACAAACTAAGTGGCTCTCTTGGCCTAAACAAATCAAGCAAACCAGCTCATATATATCCCTCCTTGGAAAATTTTATAAATAAACACCTTATTGGGGAATATGGGAATTTCCCATAAGTTTGGGACACATGGTCAAATCTTTGGATTTTCATAACTTTAACACTATAACTCCAAATCAAGCACTCTATAGCTCAATAGATTCCATTTTTCAAGCACTTTCCAATGATAGGTCACATCATATGGTTTTGAGAAACGTATAAACATGTTATCCAGGTGCCACCTTTTTAGTATTCAAAAAATGGGAATTGGGAGATTCCCAAACTCACTAATATTGTGTTAATAGGCAACCAGATGCTCTAGCCCAAGGAGGAAATAGGGCTCCTATCGTAAACTAAATGCATCAAATTATGGCCCATACCTCCTACATATATAGCAAGAGGCGTACGCATAATATGTCAGCTAATCAACCTATGGGTCCGAGATAATAGTGGTAGATGGGTCTTTGCCACTCTTCGCATTACCCATACCAACCATCACCTGCCATATAACGCATGGTCTGATAAAATTCCCCACAAATGACAAAGTCCTATCTCATTATCAATAGCAACATCCTGACTAGACCACGATTGAAGAAGAGGCCCTCTTCATAAGCAAAATTTTCTAAGGAATCCGCAAACTGATTCCAAGGACATAGAATCACATGAAGAGATACTCTCTCAAATTCATCAAGTAGGGTCATAGTAGTTTGATGACACATGCAAAAGATGGAATTTCGGACTATGTATGTCCCATTTAGTTGATTTAAGATCAGCTAGGAATCCCCTTTTACTAACAACCACCAAATATCACCTTTCTTGACAATATTCAACCTCATAATCAAGGCTCTATACTCCGCCATATTGTTGCTGAATCCTACCCCGAGATAAACAGCTAATTTTATTGTTACTCTACGTCAGGGATCTTGAATAACTACTCAAATACTCCCTTTTTTATTAGGGTCCCTAGACACTCCATCAAAGTATAATGTGTACGTCCACAATGGGTTTACATAGCCAGCCATCAAGAACTCCCCTATTTGTAATTATGATAGTCAAAATTCAACATGCTTAGAGAATGAATTGACAGCTCCATCCCACCTTTTTCATTAAAATCAACAGGGATGCTTGTCAAAATTTGTAAGCAATGATGTCAGAAAACTTTGATCTCCCACACAAAGGTTCTGTCTTGTTGCTCAATCACTTTGTATCCTTTGCTCCACCATCCATTAACCAGTTTAAGCTCTCTTATAGGTCTCAAATCAACCCTAGTATGGACCTGCAATGCATTTATCACGTTAGTATACTCAGAAATAATAAGGTTTAATCTTATTAAGATTAATCTTATTTTTAAATTTCACTCCTTGCAAATCAGCTAGCAAAGTTGTGGACTTATTTTTACATATCCTATCTACCTTGTAAGGGCCATTCCATCTAAGTTCCAACTTCCCTGGAAATAGCTTCCTACACATATTGTAATACAAAACTAACTATCATTTTTTAAAGGTTATTTTCTCACTTTTAGATCATGCAGCCACTTCATCCGACATTTAGCTACTTCTTGCTGCAACAAAGTCTGCAATTTGAGCTCATCCAGGTGGGCTATGGTCATAAAATGCTCAAATAGGGCATCTTCGTCACCCAAAGAATGATTGATTGTGAATCTTATGGTCGGCAACTCAATTTCTAAGGGCAAGTTACACTCCTCCCCATAAATTAATTTGAATGGGATGTGACCGGTGGCTCGTTTAAATGTTGTGTTATACGCCCACACTGCCACATACAATTTTGTATCCCAGTCACGTTTCTTTTAGGATAATATCTTTAATAGGATACCCACAAGCTACTTATTGGTACTGTCAACTTGTCCATTTTTCTAGGGGTTATAAGGAGTCATCTTGTTGTGCTCAATTTTCCATGCTTCAGTCAAGCTTTTAATCACCTTGTTTAAATTGAATGGTAGCACTTCTCCTATTGTGTATATGGGATTCTGGTCATGAGCCCTCACTGCTCCTTACAAAGGTACTGAAGTAGGTGTTGATCAGGGTTTTTTACAAATAGGATTTCTACCACAAAATTTGGCCAAAACCCCTATCGAGAGCCTTACCATATCACTTTGGGTTTACTCTTCAAGCACTAGGTATGCTACATTATTGCTTCTCGGTTATGATAGCTCTAGCAAGTGGGGGAACAAGTTCCTAGGAGGGATGCCAATGTAAAGGGTAAAAAAGATGGATTATCTTAATGAAGATAAAAATGGATTACACCTAGGAGTTGAGTGAGTGCATAGATGTTTTCAAAGGACTAGTCTTCAACTACACGTGGGTTCCACCTACATCACCAAGATTTGGAATCTATCACTATCATTAGAGGATATCTCACCCTTGTACACAAGTCAATATCCAAATCATGGTGTCATTTGGATCTTATACAAAAGCTTACAAGCATGGACCCCCTCTGTCATATTCTTATATGTATTTATATATATATATGAGGAACTAAAGTCAAAGTAGCTTTTGAAAGCCATTTTTATAATTTTAATAAATCCCAAAGAAAAGAAATTCTCAAGAAAATTTATGCGCAACCCGATCAGTTTCAACCTGTCTACAAAGTTGCTGAAGAAACTTTTTTCAGATTCTTTACCGATTTGAAGTTACGAATGCGCACATTGCTGGCTACATGCAATTTTCTTCTCTCTTTCACCACATCAGTTTCCCATTTTATCATTCTTATAAATATATTATAATAATGCACTTTGGGCATCCACCTCTTGTAATCTAGCTCCCTTTCTCTAGCTTGTCTACCACCACCCTTGGCTTCTTGCATGATGACCAAGGTGGAGACTTGTCCCATCCACTATTCTCCATATTTTCAAAGATTCCATACATCATCTAGTATTATGTTAATAAAAAAGATTATATTAATCTAGTCTCTCATGGAGGCTATATAAGGGGCCCATGGAGATGTAAACAAACATAATGAAAAGCACATGATAGCACTCTAGAATACCCTCATGCTAGTCCACCTCTTTGAGGTAAGCTATGAGTGAGTCTCTTTTATTATGAAGCATAATGACAAGCTTCCTCTACCTCTTCTCCTCTTGTCTCCCTCTCTTCTCTCTCTCTCTCTCTCTCTCTCTCTCTCTCTCTCTCTCTCTCTCTTATATTTTAATATGTTGTCTATATTATATGTACTCTCTTTCAATTCTCCCTCTACATTCATACTTAAACTTATTAAGTAAGACTTGCCATATGCTCTATTGGTGAAAAATTCTTATTTTCTCATATTATATATATGTTCATGGGAAAATTTAGGAGCCATCACCTCTCTTAATCTTCCATCATCTTCATTTTCATTAAGATGGGCTACAAATTCTCTCTCATGAAGTTGTGTTTTTGGTTATTTTCATTCTCTTTGAGGAAAGGAATGCCCTAGCCTATCCTCCCTTTGGCTAGGTGGTGCCCCTCTTTAGCTCTCTTAGTGAGGATTGGAGGCTGGGTGGGTAAGAGGAATCCCATTCATCTTTTCAGCTCTCATTTTTTGTGCCCCTACAGAGGAGTTCTCAAGCTACGCTCTACGATCTCTATGAAGGAAGAAACATCTAAGGATTTTTCCTCGTCTTCAACAAGTGTTTGTTAAGGGATTACTAAGGAGGAATCTTCATCAAACCCTATTCAAGGGTTTCATTGCTCAAGAGTACTACTATGATCTCCAAAAGAAGCTCAAGAGAAGAAGAATCTTTATTGACAAATGGCATGTATATGGGTAAAGCAAGTTAATTACACACACCTTTCTTTGCGTCAAGAGAAATCTTGCTCTCATAAAGTATCTAGGTCAAGGCATTGTGTTGAGTACTTGATGGCTAGTGTAAAGACACTCCTTGAGGAGCCTCGCCTTCAAGTGGTGAAGGCACTTTCAAATTCGGGGATAAACAAGTTTTTAGAGGGGGAGTTACACATCAATGGTGTGCGGTATTGGCGAGAGCCTACATATGGTGATGCGCTTCAACTACTACTAGCAAGAAGGCTCAAAGTAATTGAGAAGGTAGCTATTGAAGCCTATGAGCTTTACAAGGCTAATGATGGTCATGCCAAATCTAGGCTAATCACTAGTGAGCAAATCCTTTACATCTCTTGAATGGTGGGATCTAGGAGGCCAGAGCTTCAACAACACACTTCATGGAAGTTTATAGTGGAAATTTGTAATTAATTCATAAATTAATACTCCTATTTTCTACAACTTTCAATCGGTTCAAAACATTAGGGTGGATGTGTGCATTAGTAGCAAGATACATTTTCAGTAAAGGTTAGTCTTCTATTTTGAAGCTAAGAGGTTGAGAGAGATCTTGTTGTCCCTTGATCCCATAATATTTCCTATTTTGGATTATAACATCTTCTTTAATATGCACATATTCATTCTATTCTAAGTATATCCCATGAACTATAGAGATTTGTACGGACCTATCCGTCCTCTTGCTAGGCAAATTGTGCACATAATAGTTAGCACAAAGATCAAGTTTTAAAATATCATAAGGGGGTTATTGGGCCATCGTCGTCTTACTGAAATTAATGCATCCATGAATCCATTTATTCTACCCTTAATAAGATATGACTTGGGCCTAGACGTGTTCATCTTTGTTTTGTATTGAGCTAGATCAACATCTTTCTATCATGGCTTTTCCAAGCGGGATGTGTCTAAAATTTGTCAAAAAATATGGAAATTAGGAAAAAAATATTTAATATCGAAGGCGGCGGCTACAGCTAGGATGATTTTAAGCACCAAGTGAAAGATGGCTTTTAAAAGGTGCCCGAGCGACACTTGTGGATTTTTGATAATTTTTTCGACTTCCCTATAGGATGTTAGGAGTTGCCAGTCGGTGCGAGATGTCAAGACGGACACCCAAGATTTTTCAGAGCTCGAATTGGAGACCGGACGAGGAAGAGGCCAACATTTGGGCAAGATTTGAAAGGGTGGCCACAACTTGAACCAAAGGGGGGGTGCCCTTTGGAATTTTACCCCCCCCCCAAACTTTATGATCAAAAGGCATGAAGAAAATTGCGAAGATGAGCATGACGTGAAGCAACAGGGCGGCCGAAATTTGTGCTCCATCCTCATGATGGATGATTTCCTAGTTGTGAACACCCCATGCAACAGACATTGGGGGCCAACTTCTCTCTCTTGGCTGATGCTATCGCCTATCTTCACGCGAGGAATGGCTGTATGGATGAAGAGAACAGAATCTGGTCTTTCTCTCTCCTCCCTCTCTCTTCCCTATGGGCTGTTCATGTAAACTCTCTTGAAGAAGGATCCGGGTGGAAGAATGAAGGAAGTGGTGATGAAGATTGATAGAGATGCTGAAGATTAAAGTACAGCATTGGATTGAGAGCAATGGAGGCTCTGTTTTCTAGTTATGCATGCATTCAAGGCATCTCGGGTTATGTAAAAATATGGTATGACCATTTTTATGAAGAAAAATGAAGGATTTTTTATAGTTTATGATGATAATTATGTTCTTATTGGATGAAAATTTGTTTGAGTGCTATTTGCACCATGATTAATTGCCGTTCATCAGAAATTGCTAGTTTTGCAATGATTACATGCTTTATTTAATTCTCGTAAGCCCGAAATGTAGTTTTTAAGTGGTAAAATGCTAGTTTTTCTGTTTCGGGTGGGAGTAATATGTTCCCATGGGGGGAATATGGAAGATAAATTAAATATTAGTATGATGAAGTGATTGGAACAAGAAAAGTAAAAAAATACTATATTTTATCGCCAAATAGATCAAGAAAATGGAGAAATCAAGGGGAAAAATAGACATACGTCTTGGAAAAACAAGGAAAAATATAATAATTGTTTGTGGATGTATAGTAGTGGCAAAGCATGAGGTTTGGCCTCAGTTTTCTCTATCTCCTTATCAAAGTTTGTGATTTATCGCTTTTTATACATCAAAACATTACAAAATGAACCTCTACACCTATGCAACGAAAGCAATACCTAAACGTAGGGGGTTAGGAGGATGTTTGAATGGTGTGATTTGCGTGCTGATTGTTGGTGATTTTCTGATGCATATCATGACGTGGAGTTTGGTATGCTAATTAAGAGGATAGTAGCACGAGTGGTATCTCGCTGCTATCCTTACATCATCGCAATGGGTTAGTAAATGCATTATAAAGCCTGATTGTGCACCACGTGTTTCTGATTTAAAATGATGTTTGAGCACTTTAGAATCATTCATTTTGCATGTGCATGACGATCATGGAATCGGAATATAAAACCTGGATGCATAGCACCTGTTTTCAATGAGAATGACCCACATTTGAGTGTGGTAAGGCATCCTATGCCGTAGGATAAACGTTCGTTTCTTGGGGGATTATTTGGTGAGGAAACATGGTATATCTCCTAGAGACGTTTGAAATGAAAGAGTGGAGTTTGTTCATTTGTTTTATATGTTGAGCAGTGCATCAAGGGGCCAATCCCTGCAATGTAGGAGAGTTGCCGTGGGGCCGCGATGTTTCTACCGAGAGGTTACCTCTCATGTATGTGATTATCGGGGTATTTATTACCAATGTGTATGGGTTCTCCCTCTGTGGAGTATATAGAAAGGGAAACGTTGGACTATAAAACTACAAAACTATAAATGCATAGATTAGGCTTTAGGACAATTCATCCTTTAGCAGCAGATTGACGCTCCTGGTCCGCGAGGCCGTGAGGGTGTATTTGTCTGTCATGAGTATGAGGTCCGGCTAGTGCCATAGCCAGTGTCGGCCCATTTTAGGTCCCATCAATGGTGTGTTTGCCGGGAGCTGCCAACAAGTGGTGATTCTCAAATCTAGGGTTTTTAGGGACCAAAAAGTTGGTCTATGTCCTCTCACAAGGACCGTCAAGCCAAAATACAAAAAGCAGAATGTGCTGAGAGGGCTAGATGACGGTTGGAGATTGTAAGTCATTATTCTCCTCAAAGGAGTAGCCGGATACGCATAAGAGGTAGTGGTCTTAGTAACCCAACTGCTGCACATAGTTGTTTAGGTGCAGAAGGAAGCGCAAGTTCTTTCTCTCTTCCACCAAGTCAACCCACTTCAAGTGGGGGTGTAATCCCATCAGTTCAAACTCCTATTGTCAATCCGATTGTCGCCATGGCGCAATCCATTGCAATTCCTACAAGGACGCCGGATCTGCCAGCTTTAGGAGTTCCTTTGCCTGTTTTTAATGGGTTAGCGGAAGAAGATGCGGAGTTTCACATTTGTGAATTCCAAAGATTAATGTTTAATTACCGCATCCAAGATGAGGGACATCTTATGATGTTCTTTAACATGACATTAAAAGGAAGGGCTACAGTATGGTATCATAGCATAGAGACTGGAACCATCACTAAAATTGACCAATTTTACGCAGCTTTTCGAGGAGAATATGCCCTTGAAAGAGGTGGCCAATGCTGGTTATGTGTTTTGAATGTAACACGTCAAGACCCCCATGAGAATGTGAAAGCCTATGCCAAGAAGCTTAAGGAAGTGTTTCATAAGTTACAAACTTAAATTCCTATTCCGTCGGCTGCCCAATTGCAATACTTCTTGCATGGATTGGATTTCAATATTCAGGTACAATTGAGCAATGTGGCTTTGGCTGATATAGATACCGCCATTACGCGGGCAGAAGGAGTAGAGTCACGATAACAAACAGTCTACTCCTCTCGAATAAATCTTAATGCGGGTTTAGTACCTGGGGGCAATTTACCATTGACAAATGCAAGTCAAGGGATGCTTATGAATAACCCTAATGGGAGAGGAAGCATGGTTCAAAATGTACCTTTGCTGCCAACTCCTCCCAATGTGACTATGCCTATGGCTAGCCAGTTGGCTCCACCAAATGTTGGAGGCCAAGTGTCGTTGTTCCTTTGAGTCAACAACCAATTCCCAATCAAATTGTTAGGCCAATGGAACAATGGATAGACGATCAAGGCTATGAGTCGAGTGCATCTAATGTCCGTGGCGAAGTTAAGGATATGATGAAGCACTACATTGACATGATTTTCTGAACAATATCGGCAAATAGCTGTTGACGTCAATTTCTTGAAGAAGTAGCAGAATCTGATAGAGAGTCGATGCCCTGAAGAGGGTGGTCCCTCAAGATTCAGTTGTACGTGGTGTGGCGGACAACATTTTTCTAGAAACTGTTCGAATGTTAAATGTGATATTTGTGGGAAGTCGGGCCACTTAGCCGCTACTTGTTGGAGTAAGATTAGTTCCCTCCAACAAGGGAGTAAACAGCCAGGTCCAGTTAATCATAGAGCGCAGGTAGTAACCTCCAGCAAAATGATGGACCAAGACAGATATTGCAAAGGGGAAAGACCACTATAGAAGAGTTGCCACAAGGCAATGGAGTCAGCCTTATCGAGGCTGCACGCATCAATGGCGCTGAAACCTCTAACCTACGAGCCATGACAAGAGGCCAAAAGGCTAAAGAGGGTGATAAAGATAATGCAAAACCGGTCGAGGAAAACCCTAAACAAGGGGATAAGGGGACGCAAGTCCTAAATCCTAGCATGGAAGGTGGACCTCTAAGGCCTGTTGACAGGAAAGTCGATCCTAAGAAGGATGAGAAAGTGCCAAGAAAGAAGGCAAGAGCTAAAAAAGAAGCACCAAAGCTGCTCCTGAGACCAAAAGAGAGGATGGTTTGGCGAGAAAAGAGAGCTTTGGCTACCTATCATGATTTTGATTTAGCTAGTTCTCTTTGCAAAGTAAAAGCAGATGTAAACCTCTTATAGTTGATTAAATTATCTCCAGGAGTACGCAAGGAATTCAAGAAGATCCTGCGTATTGGGTATATTGTAGAACCTTTGGGCATAGCACAAGTGGAGGAAGATAGGTTTGATCATGCTAAAAAGAATTGCCCTAGGGTTCCAGCATACGTGGATGGAATACTAGTAGAGCATGCTATCGTAGACACTGGGTCCTCCGTCAATATCATGAGTTCAGAGTTGATGGAGAGATTGGGTCTAGGTATCCAAAAAGATAACTCCACCCTTCTTACAATGGCTGATGATAGTCTAAGGGAGCCAGAAGGTTGTGTTACTAAAGTCCATGCTATAGTTGCAAGTGTAGAATGCTTCTTGGACTTTAGGGTGCCAAGATTTGCAAGACGTCCAAGCTATTGAGTCTTGCTAGGTAGGCCTTGGATCTTACAAACAGATTGTCAAGTCGATATACCCGCTGGTCGAGTGGTTCTAGGTAGAGGTGCTAATCGAGTAATAGTCGATGCTTACCTTGAGTCTCCTCAGAGTGAGAGAGCTCCTTTGTCCTCTACTAAATTAGAGACAGCAGTTGATCCATCTTGTAGTGAGACATCATCCAATGATGAATCTAAAGAGGAGTCCACTACGGAGGATATTTATCAGATAACCCTAAATGAGTCGATAGAGCTGCAAGATAGGTTAAGAGACGCAGATGTGATTGAGTTGGACCTTGGCACGCTGTCGTATTGCTGCGCATTCGAGATGTGAAAACCACCCGAAAGTTGTGTGTGCGATTTAATACTTTATGCACACTTAGTTGTTGTGATTACATTTATTTTCTGCGTATGAGTATAGTGGCGAGCATGAAGGGTTGCTTTCAGGCAGGGTCAAGGAGAGAAGACATTACAACTATACAAACAGATGTAAGAGGAGGGCATTTTCTCAAATCTGTACATGATCAATCTTATTGCTGTGAATAGCAAATACTGCAATGTTTCCACTGATAATAAGCGTGTAATTAATATCGTCAACAGCAAGGAATTTGGAAAGGTTTCGGTTTATGTAAGGATCTTCTCACAGAAAGAAAGTTGATTGTTTAAGATGGCTTTTGCGGCATTTGGTACAACAATGGTGGGAAGCATTACTTTTATTAGAAATGAATGGGATTGCATTATCAGATGTACAAAGAGTAGAAAAGCTGAAATCTGCTGCTAAACCCACTAGTGCTGAACACCTTTTCGGTTCCATGTGATGATTGAAGGGTCTAAGAAGGTTCTAAGGCACTTGTTGGGACATTTTTTTTTGGGTTCTAGTGTTTCATATTTAGTGGAGGCATATTCGAGCTCATGAAAGGAGCCGTGCTTTGAGGGGAAAAAGGAGAAGCTTTTGGGCTATTTTTAAAAGGAGGCTTTTTGGGGGGAAACTGAGAATTATGGAATAAAAAAAAAATGGACAGAATTCGGAGGGGAGGAAGAGTCGTATGGAAGAGAAAAGATTGAAGGATAAAAAACAGGGGAGCGTGGACTGAGTGAAAAAGGCTGGCACGAGAGAGAATTGGGAGATGAAAAACAGGGGAAGGAAGAAGAAAAAAAATAGCGATGGGAAGAGGACGCTAATCTGGGAGATGGCAGAATAGGGGAAAAAAGCTCGAAGCGCAGATGGGAAGAAAAAAGGGGAGTATTGCGCGAGAAATGGGAAATCAGGGAGCAGAGCTTTTCAATCACGGTGAACGATATACAACGTTCTGAAGTTCAACAATGGGATGGGGTTTTTTGGGCGACTTCGAGGAGCAATGAGCTTTGACCGAAAGGAGAAAAAGACTTTGGTGAGCTTGATGAGAAATGAACTCACTACAAAGATGAAGAAATCTCGAAAGCAGAAGAGAGAGTGGATTCTCGAAATGGGAAAAACCAGTGATAAGGCTTGATCTGTTGATTGCGATCTAACGTGTAATAAGATGCATAGTTTGAACCAAAACAAGCACTATTCGTTGATCGTTGCAAAGTCTTCTCCATCCTGCGACAGTCAGTAATCCAAAAACTGAGCAACACGAAGAAGAAAGGAACGAAAATTTTGAAGAGGAGTTCAAGACGAAGGGGTTCTGCAACTTAAAAGGAAATGCTGATCTCAGTGACCATGAGGTAACAAACAGGGATGATTCTAATGAGGTGCAGTAACGGGTTATTGCAGCAGCTGCAGAAGATGTGGATCGATTTGTAGCTACGAGAACATGTTGAAGGAGCCTCTATAAGCAACAAGTGTTCGATGTTTGTGACCATGCTATCATCGTCCTCTTCGTCCGTTTGAATGACGGAGACTTGTGCTTGCTTGATCCTGGGAAGCTCAGGCTCAGACTCTTCTTCTGTTTTCTTTGCCAAATGAATTTTAGCTTTCTACATACTTCTCACTCTCTATCACCGTTGGTCTCTAGCCTGCTGGTTTGCTGCAACTCGCCATCTCAGTCTCTCGAGAAGAAAGTCACCTCTCCGATCAGCTTTAGAGATCCTCGCCTCTCAACGTGTTGGTGGTGGGCGACTGGAGAAGAGAAGGGAATTATAATCAGTCAGCTGTATCTTATCTGATGGGCATAGTGGGGAATTTGCTTGGGCCGGAGTTTATCATCTCCACAGGTGATAATTTTTCAAGGATGGACTCACTAGAGTAAAAGACACTGCTTTCTACAAATCGTTCACTCAAATTTACACATCCCAGAGCCTGCAGAAGATATGGTACTTCTGGGGAACCATGATTATAGGGGTGATGTCCTTGTCCAGCTGAATAGACAACTGAATGTAAATGATTTCTAATAGCATTGTGAAAGATCATTTACTGTGAGGCATCAGCTAGATGATTTTTTTGGATAACCTGGAGCACAGTGTCTCTGAAGAATTCTGCCTCCATTGCAGAAGTGCATGTATCCATAGAGCTCACAGTCAAGATCCTAAATGCCAGCACCTCATACTTCTTCCCATGACTGTTCCGAGGCTGGCGAATACCCTCACCAGACACTTGGTTCAAAACATCCACAGATGTAACTTAAAGAAACAGACTGAACTCAGCCTTAAATATATGATGGATTTTAACACCTTTCCTATGAAGAAGAATCTGTTGTTCTCTGTCAAAAAGAAGATATGGATGTAAATATAGACAATAATTACCTGTCTGAATTAAAACAAAAATGAGCTGTTATAATAGAATGCAGATTCTCTGATGCTAAAGAGAAAGTTGCTAAGCTAAAAAGCTGTTTGTCTCATCAGTCTTCTGAAGAGTTGTTGAAATTTAAATATGACTCTTTATGGAGACCACCACTATTGATCTTTTAGCCTGAAATTTATCAAGGACTTCTGTGGTTGCGACATTGCTTTCACAAACCCTTCGACAACGCCGAATGATTCGCGGCCAATTAAATTAGGTTCCATGCTCAGTTCAGCAGAAAGGGAGGAATTCCGCGATATCTTTGCTTGGAGTTATGACGAGCTGAGAGGCATTCCTCCCATCGTGGCTGTTTATACTATTCCTGTAAAAGAAGGCACTCGTCCTGTGCATCAGAAAGTAAGGTGTATGCCTTTTGAATTGAGGGACAGGTTGTTTGAGGAGTTACAGAAGTTACGGAAAGCTAGTTTAATCTTCCTTGTATAACACACAGAATGGTGTTCACCAATTGTTATCAAGAAGAAGAAAAACAACCAGATCCGACTATGTGTAGATTTTAGAGAGCTGAATAAGCAGATGGTGAAGGATTACTACCCGTTGCCATTTATTGACCAGATTTTGGATCAATTAGAGGGTAGGGAAATATATTCGTTTATGGATTGCTTTGCGCAGCAGGATACAACTAGATGGCAATCGCAGAAGAGGACAAGTTGAAAACAACTTTCATTACTGTCTTCGGTACTTTTGCGTACCATGTGATGGCCTTTGGTTTGTGCAATGCACCTCGATCATGGCAATGAACAGTAGACAAAACCTTTGGTGACATCTCCCTAGACAAGTTGAAAGTATTTATCAATGACCGGTAGGTAGCCACTGTAAGGAAAAGGATGTTGATTATTTTAAGAAAGTGCTTTGAGCGTTGCAGACAATTTTGTATCGCTCTTAACCTACGGAAGTGTGTCTTTGGAGTGCCTTATGGGCTATTGCTAGGCCATGTGGTCAGCTCAATAGGGATCACAATTGACCCTAAAAAGATCAAGGTTATAGTCGTTATGAGTCCACCACGCACTCCGAAAGAGGTACATAGCTTTCTGTCATCGATAGGGTACTATCAGAGGTTTATAAATGCCTTAATAGAAAGGACGTTGCCACTAACAAACTTATTATCCTTTAGCTGTCTATTTGTATGGAGCAACCCTTGTAAGGTAGCTTTTGAGGATGTGAAACAGAAGCTAGTAAAAGCACCAGTTTTAAAAGCACCTAAAAGAGGCGAGGTATTTTACATATTTTCAGCAGCCACCATGCATAGTATCAGCCTGCTGTTTAGCCCAAATCTGGGAGGAAAAGTGGTATCATCCGATAGATTTTTCTAGTCGAAAATTGGGCATATCAGAAATTAACTACACCTACTTGGAGAAGTTGTGCCTTGCGATGGTCTTTACGACTAAAAAATTCAAGCACTACATCCTCTATGAGAAGGTAGTTTTCTATACGAAGGCGAAAGGGCGTAGATTGCTTATGAACAAGCTGCAACCGCCAGATCGTCTAGCAAAGTGTTTAATTACTTTACAGGAGTTCGATTATGAGATTAAGAGTAAGCCACCGAGGTTGCAGGGTGTTGTGGAATGCCTTGTGGATTTCGGGGAGCCGAAAGAGACTTTGGCTGAAGGAAGTGAAATTGAAGAAATGTTTAAAATTGATACAACTTCTATCCCATCTTGGTATGCTGCTATCATGCATTATCTATCAATAGGAGAGACTGGAGTTGGTTTATCAAAATTTGAAAAGAGTAAAATCAGACAACAGGCTTTGAATTTTTCCTTGATCGCAGGAACACTATATTGGCAGGGTGTTGATGATTTCTACCGTTGATGTGTGATCTGATGAGGCTCCTTTCATCTTGGAAGAGTACCATGACTCTGCGTGTGGAGGGCACTTTGCTGGGCGGTTGATGGCACAGAAAACTTTAAGAGCTAGATATTGTTGGCCATCCATCTTCCAAGATTCCTTTGAGTATGTTAAGAGATGTGATACCTGTCAAAGACATGACAATAGAGAGAATAGGAAACACCCACTTATGCCTATCATGGCTATCCTTCCATTTGAGAAGTGGGGCATTGACTTTGTGGGTCCTATTACCCCGTCGTCTACTATTCAGAAGAGGTACATTATAGTAGCAACTGATTATTTCACAAAATGGTCAGAAGCGCAAGCGACGAGGCAGGACAATGCAAAAGAGACTACAAGTTTCCTTTTAGGGCAGATTATTTGCCATTTTGGTCCACCGAAGGAACTAGTGTCGGACCGTGGAACCCATTTTTTGAATAAAGTGATTAAAAGCCTGACTGAAGCTTGGCAAATCAAGCACAGCAAAACGACCCCTTATAATCCGCAAGCCAATGGGCAAGTCAAAAGTACTAATAAGCAGCTTGTGGGCATCTTGTCTAAAATAGTCTCGCAGAAGAAACGAGACTAGGACAGGAAGTTGTATGTGGCAGTATGGGCGTATAATACAACATTCAAGAGAGCTACCGGCCATACTCCATTTAAATTAGTTTATGGTGAAGAGTGTGTACTACCCCTCGAAATCGAGTTGCCAACCATACAGTTTGCAATTAACCCACTCTTTGAACGTTTCACGACCATAGCCCACCTGGATGAGCTGAAATTGCAGAGCTTATTACACCAGGAGATAGCTAAACGTCGGATGGAGTAGTTGCAGACCTTAAAGCAAAGAAGTATACCTTTAAAAAAGGGCAATTAGTTTTGTATTATAATGCGCGTAGGGAGTTGTTTCCAGGGAAGTTGGAACCTAGATGGGATGGCCCCTACAAGATTGTCAGGATAGGGAAAAATAGGTCTACGGCTCTACTAGCTGATCTGCAGGGAGTAGAATTTAAAAATAAGGTTAATCTTAATAAGATTAAACCTCATTATTTCTAAGTATGCTAACACGGAAAGTGCATTGCAGGTCCATGCCGGGGCTGATTTGAGACCTGGAAAAGAGCCTAAAGTTGGTTGATGGGGTGGTTAATTCCTTATTTGGAGCACCCATATCTGGAGTAGAGATACCATCAAGGGAAACTCATCTGGTGGAGCAAAGGATACAAAGTGATTGAGCAAGAAGATGGAACCTTTGTGTGGGAGATCAAAGTCTTCTACCATCACTGCTTAGGAATGTTGACAAGTATCCTTGTTGAGTTTAATGAAGAAGGTGGGATGGAGCCGTCAGATCATCCTCTAAGCATGCTAAATTTTGACTATCATAAATACGAATAGAGGAGTTCATGATGGCAGGCTGTGTAAACCCATTATGAACGTATACATTATATTTTGATGGAGCATCCAAGGGCCCTAATAAAAAAGGGAGTGTTGGAGTAGTAATTCGAGATCCCCGACGTAGAGTTATGATGAAGTTAGCTGCTTATCTCGGGGTAGGATTCACTAACAATATGGCGGAGTATAAAGCCTTGATTATGGGATTGCATATTCCCAAGCAAGGTGGTATTCGACAGTTGTTAGTAAAAGGGGATTCCCAAATGATTTTGAATCAGCTAGATGGGACGTACATAGTGCAGAATCCCATCCTTTGTATGTATCATCGAACTGCTATGACCCTACTTGAGAAGTTTGAGAGAGTGTCTCTTTAGCTAATTCCACGTTACTGGAATCAGTTTGCAGATTCACTGGCAAATCTTGCTTATGAAGAAGACATTTTCTTCAAAATGGTCCTAGTTTGGATATTGTTATCAATAGTGGGACAGGACCCGGTCGCTTGTGGGGAATGTTATCAGAGCATGCAATATATGGCAGGCAATGGTTGATATGGGTGATGCAAAGAGTAGCCGAGACTGATCTACCGTTGTTATCTTGGACCCATAGGTTGATTAGACAATATGTTATGCGTACGCCTCTTGCTATATATGCGGGAGGGATGGGTCATAACCTTATGCATTTAGTTTAGGGCTGTGAGTCCGATTTTTCCTCCTTGGAAAGGAGCATATTATTGTATATCTGTACTATTTTGGGGAGGAATGTGTAGGTGCTATGCTATTTTGTTTCATTAGGCCACGAGGGCCAGTCGTCTGTTTAGTACAGGTGCGGTTAATGGTTTCTTGTTTTAGTTCTGTGCTAGACAGGTTCAAAGAAGAGCTTGGAAGGAGCCTTTGTTGCGTGGAGACTTCTCGTGGCCCTATCCAGGTGATATCTCTCCTTTACGAGTATCGTGTTTTTATGTTATATGTGTCTGTGTACTTATAGGGGATTTTCTTTTCTTATTGGGGACTGGCATCCAATGCATGAAGTCCCAGGTTTAGGTTCGGTATGTCTGAGGGAGGTTTGAGTAGTCGTTGCCTCCTGTAAAGACATTGCCAGGCATCGAAAGACCTACTTTAGAAAGTAGTCCTAGTGACCCTGTTCTGCTAGCCTGCTAGGCAGCCGTTCTAGGAGTTCTCGTTAGTTGTGAGGCAGTTCGAGAAGCCTGCCAGAAGAAAAAAATGATGATGATAAAGAGAAAAAAAACCATGAATATCTTGAAAGACAATAAATATATACAAAGGTGTGTAAAAAGGGGTTCTAACCCCTATAAAAATAGAAAAGAAACGAAATGAAAATTTATAAGCAGTTGATCATCGCCTTGCAAAGGCCTGGTAGGTTCTTGGGGATGAGTATGCCTTATCTTCCTAGGGGTGGTGTCTTGCTAGAAAAGAAGAAGAGCAAGGAAGGTTGGAGCGAAAATAAAAAAGAGCGTCAGAAAAGGATTAAGTGCCACCTCGCGAGGGCTTGGTAGGTTCTTGGGTACCGAGACAGGACCTGAGGCCGATGCCCTGTTCTCCTTGGGTCACTACGCTCAGCTCCCTCCTTTTTACATGCCCGAGTATGGAAACTTAAAAACCTAAAAGAAAAAATGTGATAAAAGAAAATACTTCTTGATCAGGCTATAGGAGTCCTCGCCTAGTCGGAGCTCCTAGTTGTGTTGCCCTTAGTTAGGTACGTAGTTCAGACCACCACTTAGGGCGACCTCTTTGATAGTTCTTTGTAGTTTGGCCGTGTTGGAGCAGTCGGTTAGTGACTAGCTTCGGACCTTTTATCAAATTATGCTAGGCCTACTCCTTGGGGGTTTCATGCCTTGGTTTTGTCAGGGGTAGGGTGAGCATTGTGCTATGTTTTAATATGTATCTATCTTGTATCAGCTTGATGCTTCCTTTAGTTGTTTTGTGCAGATCTGTTATGGGATTCGACGAGCTAAGTCACCCTATCCCATGGTCGCCAATGAGATGGAGTATTGAGCTCGGGATGTGCCTAAAATTTGCCAAAAAATCAAAAATTTAGGGGAAAAATATTTAACATCGAAGGGGGCGGTTGCAGCTAGGATGATTTTAAGCACCAAGTGAAAGATGGCTTTTAAAAGGCGCCTGAGCGACACTTGTGGATTTTTGATAATTTTTCCGACTGCCGTGTAGGATATCAGGAGTTGCCAATCGGTGCGGAATGTCAGGAGTTTCCAGTCGGTGCGGGATGTCAAGACAGACCCCAGGATTTTTCAGAGCTCGAATTGGAGTCGGGACGAGGAAAAGGCCAACATTTGGGTAAGATTTGAAAGGGTGGCCACAACTTGGACCAAAGGGGAAGTGCCCTTTGGAATTTTAACCCCCCTCAAACTTTACGATCAAAAGGCATGAAGAAAATCGTGAAGATGAGCATGACGTGAAGCAACAAGGCAGCTGAAATTTGTGCTCCATCCTCATGATGGATGATTTCTTGGCTGTGAGCACCCCATGCAGTAGACATTGGGGGCCAACTTCTCTCTCTTCGCTGATGCTATCGCCTGTCCTCACACGAGGAATGGCTATCCGGATGAAGAGAACAGAATCTAGTCTTTCTCTCTCCTCCCTCTCTCTCTTCCCTATGGGATGTTCATGTGTACTCTCTTGAAGAAGGATCCGGGTGGAAGAATGAAGAAAGTGGTGAAGAAGATTGATAGAGATGCTAAAGATTGAAGTGCAGCATTGAATTGAGAGCAATGGAGGCTTTGTTTTCTGGTTATGCATGCATTTAAGGCATCTCGGGTTATGTAAAAACATGGTATGACCATTTTTATGAAGAAAAATGAAGGATTTTTTATAGTTTATGATGATAATTATGTTCTTATTGGATGAAAATTTATTTGAGTGTTTTTTGCACCATTATTAATTGCTGTTCATCAGAAAATGTTGGTTTTGCAATGATTTACATGCTTTATTTAATTCCCATTAGCCCGAAATGCAGTTTTTAAGTGATAAAATGTTAGTTTTTCCGTTTCGGGTGAGAGTAATATGTTTCCATGGGGGGAATATGAAAGATAAATTGAATGTTAGTATGCTGAAGTGATTGTAACAAGAAAAAATAGAAGATACTATATTTTATTTTCAAATAGATCAAGAAAATGGAGAAAATAAGGAAAAAAATAGACATATGTCTTGGAAAAATAAGAAAAAATATAATAATTGTTTATGGATGTATAGTAGTGGCAAAGCATGAGGTTTGGCCTCAGTTTTCCCTATCTCTTTGTCAAAGTTTATGATTTATCGCTTTTTATACATCAAAAACATGAGTATGAGGTCCGGCTAGTGCCATAGCCAGTGTTGGCCCATTTTAGGTCCCATTAACAGGCCGGGATGATGAAGCAACCAAAGTACGAGTCTTCTCTTTAGTTCTAAAGGGTGATGCTCGAGTGTGGTATCAAGCTCTACCGGAGGCTACAAGGGGTAATTGGGAGGATCTCAAGACCGCATTCTTGCATGAGTACCAAGATACAGAGCCTCCTGAAGATATTTGGAGACAACTCCTAGATCTTCTCCAAACCTTACTAGGGGAGTACCAAGCATATGAAGGCATGTTTATAAAATTATGGGATAAATGGATAGCATCCTTGGCCGAGGGAGAGAGAATACCTGATTGCCTTAAAGAATATTTTTTTCTAGCTGGACTCTACCCTCTACTAAGGGAGAAGGTCAAATGCAAGTTTTCCACATCCTATGAAGAATCAGTCACTTATGCTAGGAAGAAAGATAGAAAACTAAAGTATCAAGCCCAGTTGAAGGGGAGAATTGAGCCCATGCAAGTTTTACCAAGCATGTCAAGACCTAGAGAAATAGCAGCGGCCCCACTTGAACTAGAGATGCCACAGCAAGAGATCCTACAACACATTACTAATCAACTTGAAATCCTTTTGTTGAATTTAGTGCAAGGAGTATGGCCCCCTCCCCTCGCAAATGAAGGAAATTGAGGTCCAAGGAGACAAGAAAGAAAGTATGTTTGCTATAATTGTGGAAAGACTCGCCATGGTATGTACTTTTGCCCTCATTCGAGGTGTTTGCCAGGAAATGGGTTCCAACCAAGAAGGAGGGGACAACTAGTGACACCACTTAGGGAGAGGCTTATTCCACCAAATTCAAGGCCTCCTCTACCGGTTCAAGTTCTCCAACATCCTTGGCCACTTGTAGAGGTGCCGCCAAAGCCTGTCTAGCCGCTAGGGAATCGTGATATTAGGATGATCAGTTTGGATGAGAGTGGCGTCAAAGGGAAGGCCAAAGTAGCAGAGTTTGAAGCAATACTGGTGAAGAAACCCTGTAGAATTGAGAGGATGGAGCCTACACCACCAAATGAGGTTGAAAACATGGAAGAAGAGGCACAATCTTCAAAGGCTACGAAGACACATGGTAGTAAAAAGAGGAGGGCTCACTCATGCCAACGCATTGAGCCAGATGATTTTTCCATGGGTAAAGGTACTAGAGCTTATGATTTGCTTGCCGATGTGAGGGATCAAGGGTCAAAAATTTCATGGCTATAATTACTACATCTATCTCCAACAGTGCGACCACAATGGTCAAAGATGGTAAGCATTAGACCCATGAAGAATAGACATGTGAATGCAATCCATGCTAGAAAGATGAAAGATATTGTGCCTCTAGTGAAAGCCAAAATCATTGGGTAGAGAATATCAAAGACATATGTGGATGCAAGTCCAGAGATTTTTTTCATGACAGAAAAGTTTATGCATCTTTCGGGATTAGAGGTAAATGAAACTACTGAATTTGGGGTCAAAATGACTAACAATGTAGTAGTAAATTGTTTGGGAGTTATAAAGAAAGTCAAGGTAAAGGTGTGTGGAGTGCAATTGGATCTTGACATATATGTGATGACCAAGGTGGGGACTTGTCCCATCCACTATTCTCCATATTTTCAAAGATGCCATACATCATCTAGGATTATGTTAATAAAAAAGATTAGCTTAATCTAATCCCTCATGGAGGCTATATAAGGAGCCCATGGAGATGTAAAAAAAATGCAATGGCAAGCACATGAGAGCACTCTAGAATACTCTCATGCTAGTCTATCTCTTTGAGGTAAGCTATGAGTGAGTCTCTTTTATTATATAGCATAATGGCAAGCTTCCTCTACCCCTTTTCTTCTTGTCTCCCTATCTTCTCATCTTCTCATTCCATGAATATATAATGGCAAGATTCCTCTACCTCTTCTCCTCTTGTGTCCCCCTCTTCTCATCTCTCTCTCTCTCTCTCTCTCTCTCTCTCTCTCTCTCATATTCTAATATGGTGTCTAAATCATATGTACTCTCTTTCTAGTTCTTCCTCTACATTCATACTTAAACTTATTAAGTAAGACTTTCCATATACTCTATTGGTAGGGAATTCTTATTTTCTCATGTTATATATATATTCATGGGATATGCTCTATTGGTAGGGAATTCTTATTTCTCATGCTATGTATATGTTCATGGAAGAATTTAGGAGCCATTACCTCTCTTAACCTTCCATCATCTTCATTTCCATTAAGATGGGCTACAAATTCTCTCTCGTAAAGTTGTGTCTTTGGTTATTTTCATTCTCTTTGAGGAAAGAGATGTCCTAGCCCATTCTCCCTTTGACTAGGTGGTTCCCCTCTTTAGCTCTTTAGTGAGGATTGGAGGCTCGGTGGGTAAGAGACAACCTTTAGAAAAAAAATAAACTCACAAATGGGCCCTTAAAAATAATATAGTTTAAGATGTGAGCCTTTTGGATTGTCCAATAAGAAGGCTAGATGTTGACATCTATGGAGGGTGAATCTTCTCTCTCCAAATCTTGGATTTTCTATTAAAAAAGGGGTAGTGGGGGATTAAAAAAAGGGAGAATCAATAGTACACAAGATTTGAGTTTCTGTCACCTTGTATTTCCCCCCCTTTTTTTGGAGAATTTTCAATTTCGATTTTTTTTCCTCTCACAAAATTAGTTTGACCCAAAAGTTAAGCAACAGACCACTTTCCCTCTCTGCTCTATACTCGTGAATTTTTGTCTCCATTGAAGCTCCCTGCTAAGAGTAATTAGGGTTTTGAGCATTCTGCTTACCTCTGCACTTTTTTCTCCATATAGCTCCAAATTTGGGCAAAACACAGGTGCCCATCTCTCTTTGCATTTTCTCTTATTTGCTATTTTTTTAATAGGATTTGATGTTGTTTCTTACTATTATTATTGTTTTATTGTAGAGGTTGTTTGGGGCAGGAGACAGAGATACTCATCTCTCTCTCTCTCTCTCTCTCTCTCTCTCTCTCTCTCTCTCTCTCTCTCATTTCTTTCCTCCTGTCTTTATGTGTTGTCTCTCTTTTATGTTGTGTTTTCAATAGAATTTGATGTTGGTTCTAATTGTTGTTTTCTTGCAGGGTTTATTTGGAGCAAGAGGCAAAAGTGTTAATCTCTCTCTCTGTTTGATTTGTTTTTTGCTGATATTTTTTTAATATAATATAATGTTAGTTCTAATCCTTGTTGTTGTTTTATTGCAGAGATCATTTTAGGTGACATTGCATAAGTTCTCATCTCTCTCTCCCTCTCTCTTTCTCTCTCCGTGTTTGCTCCTTTCTATTGTTTTTTCAGTATACCTTCATGTAAATACTAACTCTTGCTATTGTCTTTTTCAGAGATCAATTTGGGCAAGATTGGATAGGTGCTCATTTCTTTCTCTCTCCCGCGTACTCACACACACTCTCTTTCTTCCTCTGTGCATTATCCCTTTTCTATTATCTTTACAATAGGGTTTGATGCTACTTCTAACTTAAGGATCAATTGTGGTTGTAGCACTTAACACAAGGTAGAGTAGAGATTCTGTAGCTCAATTTATAAGTAAATCTACCATATTTTGTGGTGCCAAAATTTATTCATTTAATTAGTGACTTTTATATTTGATGGGATTGATTTTTTCTTATGTCCATCATTTGCAATGGGTTTTGATTAGCAATGATTCAATCTTATCTTCAAGAGATCAGCTTATAGGTAAATTGGTCATGTCTTGTATTGCTTCTACTCATGCAATTATCTAGATATTTTTTTCCAAAAGGGATTCATGTAAGTATTTTTGTTAAAAGGGATTCATGCAGGTGTTTTATTGTACATGCATGTATTGTACAAGGTTTAGGTGAAGCATATAATTCTCGATCGACTGTTTTGATGTGGTGAGTGATTTCTTTGTGGTGGATGATATGGATTTGCTGGAAGTTGATGGTTCAAAAATCCTCTGTTTTATTGGTCCTCCGTGTCCATTTGGATCTCCATGCCAATTGGCAATGATCCATGAAACTCTTGTATCATATCATCCATATAACACACAATGTGTTGAGTCTTAGAATATCTTAAGTGTCAATCCAATGTGCCTATTAAGATCTGCATGCCAAGTGGCTGCTATCCTTGTAACAACTACTCTATAATACCCACATTTCATACAATGTATTGAGTCAAATCAGACTCCTCTTCATTATAATAAAAATTATTTTGGTGAAATTCTCTGAGTATTCTTGTGCTATTCTTTTCATTATATTTCTTGTAAATGGTATGATTAAAGTGATGCCTTGAAATTGAATCTATACTTTGTGTTGATGTATATATCCACATGTGTTTTGATATCGACGTTTATGTCTGTTTACAAAAGTGTAAACATCTCTTAATGCAATGTTGATTTGTATGGCATATTGGTGATTACTAGACATACTTAAAACGCTTATTATTTAGGGGTTAATACATACTTCTTTACATCTAATGCATAGGTTATAATTTTTGAGAGAAGAACAAGCATTCTCTCGAAAGAAGTACGTAACAAAAAAGATGAAGAAGGAATTGGATCAGTGATACGTATCATTGCTCGTCTTGAGTACATATGCATCCAAGTATGAAGGAAGCTTTTAGGGTGAAAGCATATGCAATTACAGATGTATCAAAGCACTAGAAGGGTAAAATTTTAGTTCTTAGACAAAGGAATGTTGATTCTCACCTTGTAACAGAGACATTTGTAAAACATGTATTCATACAAAAACAAATACATATTGCGCCCATTGTGCCCTTTCAATGAAGCATTGCAAACAGTAAGTATTTGTAACTCATTGAAAATGAGAAATTTCATGATACCTATGTAACAACTTGTCTCGTATTTATAGAAGTATACCCTTCGGATTTCTGTGAGTGGTCAAATGTTGAGAGTTTCAGTGGTTCTTTAAAGTGTTACCACCTCGAAATTGGTAGATTTCTCTTCGAGGGGCGTATAACTAAGCATGTCTCGCAAAGGACCTTATTTTTTTCTATGACTTCAAGTACATATTGCCCAAGGGGAGTCGAGAATATGGAACCCTTGATTCTATGCACATATTGAATCTCAATAGCATAGAATGGCCATTGTGTAGTAGCGACATTTTGCACACGTGTAGCACAAAAATTTCAACAGACATATTCAATTCTATGAAGCCAAGCACTGGCTCAAAGAATGTACATCTAAGCTAGTTCATATCGATTGCAATTTTTGCACACATGTTCAAGGAATGTAAGGGTTTGGGACATACCAAAAGCACGTACATCATAAAAAATGCATCAGAGGATTATGTAACAAAGATTCTAGGCAAAACTTGGACTTAAAAAATAACTCACAATCCTAACACAGTGGAGTGTTGAGTCACAACAAGGGACATGGATTTTAGGTAAAATTTTTCTCTCTTAATTGACTATTATCTTACTTTGGGATTAATCAACTAGATTTCCTTTCCAATTACAAATACTTTATGGTAGGAAAATTTGAAACCAAGCTGAGGATACTATTACCAACGGAAAGTGTGTGGCTCCACATATTTTAGAAATTTTAGAGTCTCCCTAAAAATCCCAACACCACAAGTTGTAATATCCAACATCTATAAATTTCTGGATTTTTTTGGCCAATAGAATATTGTCACTCATAAACTTGCAATATTTAAAAATTATGGTATTTATGCAAAATCATACACTTGTTATACACTTTCCACATCAACACATTTATATATGAATGTAAACTCTACAAAGACGTAAGTAAAGCCATAACTAAATATTGTATGTGAATAACCCTTAATGGTTTAAAACTTAAGGTTTTTAAGGTAGAACTAGTTTAGTTCTTGTTTCATTGTTTCATTTCACACTTTCTCTCCTCATCTCTTTATATCCACCACATCCCTCCTACCTGCTACAATGGATGCTCGTGCACACTTCGATGAGTGGATCCACGAGACTATCTTTGCCAACTAGGGTGACGAGATATTCTAGGTTTTCTCTAAGAACTTCAACCTTGAAAGCGTGCTCTCATTGTTGGATCCCCCCTTTCAGGTTTTGGAAGGCTTTTGAGTACCATTGCTACATGCACATACTCCATCGAGGGATCCAACATGACTTGGGTGCCTCTGGAATAGTTCATGGTATTTTAGGTAGGGAAGAATTACCAAAAAGTGGTGAATAGGTGTTTGGCCCATGTGGATTCTTCGCATAGAGTATGCACTTTTCCCATGGGAAGTGTAGTAGGTACATCACATTTGGATCTCGTGGAGTGTGATTATGGATTGGAAATTTATCTCCTTGCATTGGGTACACCCCTAGAGGAGGAGAGTGATGAAGATACAACTCCATAGGTTATTTCTATCACATACATGGGATAAGAACCGATTGCAGAGCTCATAAATGTTAAAGAGGAACATCAGGTGGTGGTGGCAGAGCAAGGGTTGGCTCTTATGGTGCCATTTTCTTCAACACAGCCCACAAGTCGACAAACCCAACCTTGTCTCCTTCACACCCATTGAAGTAGATGGTTTACAATACTTGCTTCTATTAGATGTGCTGCAATACTTGTTAATGAAGGAAGAAGAGCTATTTTCCATCCTAGTCAGGGATTCGATGAAAGACCTGATCAATTATGATTACATGGATGTGCATCTGACGATGGTAGATATTGGAAGATATGATGGCACAAGCTTAGATACTTTGAGTGCCATCATAGCAGCACATGAGCATATTACCTCGATTGAAGAGGACTACCTTGTGCTGGATGTTGAATTTGAAACACTGCAGCATGATTTGTTTAGACCAAGGCCCCATCTTCCTACCAAGGAGTTCGTAGATCCCTCTGCCCAAAGAGGTGCCTCCCTGACACATGAGGAAATGAAGATATAAGATGATCTAAAGAAGGTGAGATTTCTAACTACCATATATTTTTATGTTATGAAACTTGACGGTAGGGATCGTCGGGTCCCGTGGAGTCCACTGGTGAAATCTTGGTAAAAAATGATGCCTGCATAATGGGACCTGAAATGGGCTGGCACTGGCTATAGCACTAGACTGACCTCATGCTCATGACACACAAATACCCTCACGGCCTTGCGGACTAGGAGCGTGAATCTAATGCTGAAGGACAACCTGCCCTAAAGCTTAATTCCTGCATTTATAGTTTATAGTCCAACATTTCCCTAAAACTCCTCAGAGGGAGATCCCAAAGTACTTAGGCATAATGCCTCGTCACACAAATATAGGAGGCACTCCACCGACTAATAGTCGGAGCCCCACTACAGCTCTCCTACATCTCAAGGATTGGCCCTTTGATGCACTGCTAAACATATAACACAAATGAACACAAACTCCTCTCTTTCATATTTCTCATATTTTCAGGAGATGTACCATGTGTCCTCACTTAACAGTCCCTTAGGAAACTGACCCTCTATCCTACGGCAAGGGATAACCTCACACTCTCAATCGTGGGTCAAATTCCTAAGAAAACAATTGCTATGCAGTCTAGGAGCTTTTTCGTTGATACCATGAACCATGCATAGTGCATAATGTGAATGGTTTAGTGCACAAACAAAAAGAAAATCAGCATTGTGTATCGTGTGAAACCAATCTTTTCATGATTTCCATGCTAGCGTTTATGTATTGAATGAGGAGAGACATCGAGTCTTACACTCATATTGCCTTTTCCTTTATTTTAAAACAACATCCTACAGGCATGATGCAACACATAAATCAGATTTTAATTTATACTTCGACGCTCAAACTCCCCTCTCACCCTATCGTTTAATGTTTTGCAATCGTTGATAGGTGTAAGAGTCATTTTATGTGTATTTCTCTGTAAGAAAGCGATAAACACGGACAAAACATAGAAACGAGGGAAAACCGAGGCCAACCTCGTACTCTACCTTCATTATACATTGCACAAACACTTATGTAATTTTCCCTAATTTTCCTCAGTCCATTTTCCATTTTTTTCTAATTTTAAACCCAATTTTTCCATTTCTAGGTATTTTTTCCTATTTTTCTTTAATAAATAATGATTGAAAATGAAAATTGATTGTGGGATGTGGCCCTTAGGTTCATTGACAGCAAAAACTCAAATTTAGTTGGTGTGACATATCATATTTCTCATTTATATAGCAAAAAACCCAATTTTACCCTTAAAACGCGTGTTTTTCATGCATTTTAACACTAATTCTGGCCATGTAGCCTTATATTTTCTGATTTTCAGAGCATAAACTGATCAAACTCATGGAAAACAATGCCACAAAGAACTTTCATCCCATATGAACAAGATTTCATAAAGCAAATAGCATAAAAAGATCATTTATCTTCATAACAATAGCATTACCGCTTATTTTCAGGTCTTGGTTTCTTGGTCTTGATTACGGCACTGATTTCCAGCATGCACTTAACGCTCAGCATCATCAAGAATAGCACTTTTCATGTCTCCATCCATCCGGAAGCAATCCGGTCGGTCTCATCCGGACAAGCTTTCCTCCACCATTCTTCATTGTCTTCTTCCACGCAAGAACAGCCCCTTAAGGAAAAGAGAGGGAGGAGAGAGAAAGACTAGAATTGGCTCTCTTCATTTAGGCCACCATTGGACGGGTGAATCTTATCAAGACCATTTCCTCGTCTGGTGTCCAAATCGAGTGCTGTAAATTTCTACGCATCCGGCTTGACATCTTGCATTGGCTAGCAACTCCTGACAACCCATACAGCAGTCTGAAAAATTATCAAAAATTAACAAGTGTCGCTCGGACGCCTTTAAAGCACTTGACGCTTAAAATCGTCCCAGCTGGAGCCGCCGCCTTCGACATTGTATATTTTTCCCTTGATATTCGTAATTTTTAGCTATTTTTAAGCACTTCTTGGCATCAAAACTCCGCTCTCATTGGCAACCACGGGATAGGGTGACTCAGCCCGTCGAATCCCACAGTAGATCTGCACAAAACAACGAAAGGAAGCATCAAGCTGATACAAAATAGATACACACTAAACCCAGCACAATGCTCACCCTACCCCCTGACAAAACCAAGGCATGACATCCACAAGGAGTAGGCCTAGCATAATCTGATAAAAGGTCTGAAGCTAGTCACTAACCAACTACTCCAACACGGCCAAACTAAAAAGAACTATCAAAGAGGTTGCCCTAAGTGGTGGTCTGAACTACCTACCTAACTAAGGACAACACAACCAGGAACTCCTACTAGGCGAGGACTCCTATAACCTGATCAAGAAGTATTTTCTTTCAGCACATTTCTTCTTTTAGGGTTTTTATTTTCCATACTGGGGCGTGTAAAAAGGAGGAAGCTGAGCGTAGTGACCCAAGGAGAACAAGGCATCGGCCTCACGACCTGTCTCGGTACCCAAGAACCTACCAAGCCCTCGCAAGGCGACACTTAATCCTTTTTTGAAGCTCACTTTTATTTTCGCTCCAACCTTCCTTAATTTCTTCTTTTCTAGCAAGAAGCCACCCCTAGGAAGACAAGGCATCGGCCCCAGGTCTGACTCGTCCCCAGGAACCTACCAAGCCCTCGCTAGGCGATGATCAACTGCTTATAAATTTTCCTTTCTTTTCTTTTCTTTTTTGATAGGGGTTAGAACCCCTTTTTACACACCTTTGTATATATTTATTATCTTTAATATATTCACGGTTTCTTTTCCTTTATCATCGTTATTTTTCTTCTAATAGGCTTCTCTAACTGCCTCACAACTAACAAGAACTCCTAGAACGACTGCCTAGCAGGCTAGCAGAACAGGGTCACTAGGACTACTTCTAAAACTGGTCTTTCAATGCCTGGCAATGTCTTTACAGGAGGCAACGACTACTCAGACCTCCCTCAAACATACTGAACCTAAACCTGGGACTTCATGCCTTGGACGTCGGTCACCAACAAGAAAAGAAAAATCCCTTACAAGCACACAAACACATATAGCACAACAACCAGAGTACTCATAAAGGAGAGATATCACCTGGATAGGGCCACGAGAAGCTTCCATGCACAAAAGGCTCCTTCCAAGCTCTTCTTCAAACCTGTCTAGCACAAAACTAAAACAAGAAACCATTAACCGCACCTGCACTAAACAGACAATTGGCCCTCTTGGCCTAATGAAATAAAGCACTTCACCACAAAACTTAATCAGCCCTTTTGGCCTAACGAAATAAAACATTCAAAACCTCGCAACACTGGCCCTCTTGGCCTAACGAGATCAAACAGAATAGCACCTACACATCCTTCATTGGAATAGCATAGATATACAATAATAAGCTCCTTTCCAAGGAGGAAAACCATAGGGCTCCCAGCCCTAAACTAAATGCATAAGGTTATGACCCATCCCTCCTTCATATATAGCAAGAGGCGTACGCATAACATGTTGTCTAATCAACCTATGGGTCCAGGATAATAATGGTAGATTGGTCTCGGCTACTCTTTGCATCACCCATATCAACCATCGTCTACCATATATTGCATGCTCTGATAACATTCCCCACAAGCGACCGGGCCTTGTTTCATCATTGATGGTGATATCCAAACTAGGACCACAGTTGAAGAAGAGGTCTTCCTCATAAGCAAGATTTGCCAAAGAATCCACAAACTAATTCCAGTAACGTGGAATCAGCTGAAAAGACACTCTCTCAAACTCCTCAAGTAGAGTCATAGCAGTCTGATGATACATACAAAGAATGGGATTCCGCACTGTGTATGTCCCATCTAGCTGATTCACCATCAACTGGGAATCCCCTTTTACTAACAACCGACGAGTACCACCTTGTTTGGCAATATGCAGTCCCATAATCAAGGCTTTATACTCCTCCATATTGTTAGTGAATCCTACCCTGAGATAAGCAGCTAACTTCATCGTAACTCTACATCGGGGATCTGAGATTACTACTCCAACACTCCCTTTTTTATTAGGGCCCCTGGATGCTCCGTCAAAATATAATGTATATGCCCACAATGGGTTTACACAGCTTGCCATCACGAACTCCTCTATTCGTAATTATGATAATCAAAGTTTAGCATGTTAAGAGGATGAACGGATGGCTCCATCCCACCTTATTCATTGAACTCAACAGGGATGCTTGTCTCAACAGTCGTAAGCAGTGATGGCAGAAGACTTTAATCTCCCACACAAAGGTTCCGTCTTCTTGCTCAATCACTTTATATCCTTTGCTCCACCAGATGAGTTTCCCCTGATGGTATCTCTGCTCCAGATATGGGTGCTCCAAATAAGGGATTAATCGATCCATCAACCAGCTTTAAGCTCTTTTGCAGGTCTCAAATCATCCCCAGCCTGCAATGCATTTTCTTTGTATTAGCATACTTAAAAATAATAAGGTTTAGTCTTATTAAGATTAACCTTATTTTTAAACTCTACTCCCTGTAGATCAGCTAGTAGAGCCGTAGACCTATTTTTCCCTAACCTGATAATCTTGTAGGGGCCATCCCATTTAGGTTCCAGCTTCCCTGGAAAAAACTCCCTACGTGCATCATAATACAAAACTAATTGCTCTTTTTTAAAGGTATATTTCTTCGCCCTAAGGTCGTGCAATTGCTTCATCCGACGTTTGGCTACCTCCTGGTGTAGTAAGCTCTGCAACTTCAGCTCATCCAGGTGGGCTATGGTTGTGAAACGTTCAAAAAGGGAATCCTCATCTCCCAAAGAGTGGTTAATTGCAAACCGTATGGTTGGCAACTCAATTTCAAGGGGTAACACACACTCTTCCCCATAAACCAATTTAAATGGAGTATGGCCGATAGCTTGCTTGAACGTTGTATTGTATGCCCATACTGCCACATACAACTTCTTGTCCCAGTCTCATTTCTTCTCAAAGACTATCTTAGACAAGATCCCCACAAGCTGCTTATTAGTACTTTCAACTTGCCCGTTTGCTTGCGGATTATAGGGGGTCATTTTGTTATGCTTGATCTGCCAAGCCTCAGTCAGCTTTTGATCACTTTGTTCAAAAAATGGGTTCCACGGTCCGACACTAACTCCTTCGGTGGACCAAAACGGCAGATAATCTGCTCTAAAAGGAAACTGGTAGTCTCTTTTGCATTGTCTTGCCTCGTCGCCCACGCTTCTGACCATTTTGTGAAATAATCAGTTGCTACTATAATATACCTCTTCTATGTAGTAGACGATGGGGTAATAGGACCCACAAAGTCAATGCCCCACTTTTCAAATGGAAGGATAGCCATGATAGGCGTAAGTGGGCGTTTCCTATTCTCTCTACTATCATGTCTTTGACAGGTATCACATTTCTTTACATATGCAAAGGAATCTTGGAAGATGGACGGCCACCAATACCTAGCTCTTAAAGCTTTCTGCGCCGTCAACCATCTTGCAAAGTGCCCTCCACATGTAGAGTCATGACACTCCTCCAAGATGAAAGGAACCTCATCAGGCATCACACATCGGCAGTAGATATCATCAATACCCTGCCGATATAGTGTCCCTGCGATCAAGGAAAACTTCAATGCCTGTTGTTTGATTTTCCTCTTTTCAGACTTTGATAAACCAGCTCCCGTCTCTCTTGTTGATAGATAATGCGTAATAGCAGCATACCAAGATTGGATAGAAGCTGTATCAATTTTTAACATTTCCTCAATATCACTTCCTTCAGCCAAAGTCTCTTTTGGCTCCTCGAAATCCACAAGGCATTCCACAATACCCTGCAACCTCGGTGGCTTACTCTCAATCTCATAATCGAACTCCTGCAAAGTGATTAACCACTTTGCCAAACGATCAGGCGGCTGCAGGTTGTTCATAAGCAATCTAAGTTCTTCCGCCTTCGTATAGAACACTACCTTTTCATAGAGGATGTAGTGCCTGAATTTCTTAGTCCCAAAGACCATCGCAAGACACAACTTCTCCATGTAGGTATAATTGATCTCTGAAATGCCCAATTTTCGACTAGCAAAAGCTATCGAATGATACCACTTTCCCTCCCAGATTTGGGCTAAACAGAAGCTTATACTATGCATGGTGGCTACTTAAAATATGTAGAACACCTCACCTCTTTTAGGTGCTTTTAAAACAAGTGCTTTTACTAGCTCTTGTTTCACATCCTCAAAAGCTACCTTACAAGGGTCGCTCCATTCAAATGAACAACTAAAGGATAATAAATTCGTTAATGGAAACATCCTTTCTGCCAAGGCATTGATGAACCTTCGATAGTACCTTATCGATGACAGAAAGCTATGTACCTCTTTCGGAGTACGTGGTGGACTCATAGCAACTATGACCTTGATCTTTTCAGGGTCAGTCGCGATCCCTACTGAACTGACCACATGGCCTAGCAATAGCCCATAAGGTACTCCAAAGACACACTTCCGTGGATTAAGAGCAATACAAAATTGTCTGCAACACTCAAAGCACATTCTTAAGATAACCAACATCCTTTCCCTTACAGTGGCTGCCCCAGGCCATCAATAAATACTTTCAACTCATCTGGGAAAATGTCACCAAAGGTCTTATCCGTTGTTCGTTTCCATGATCCAGGTGTATTGCACAAACTAAAGGCCATCACATGGTATGCAAAAGTACCAAAGACCGTAATAAAAGTTATTTTCAACTTGTTCTCTTCTGCAATTGCCATCTGGTTATATCCTGCAAAGCAATCCATAAACGAATATATTTTCCTACCCGCTAACTGATCCAAAATCTGGTCAATAAACGGCAATGGGTAGTAATCTTTAACCGTCTGCTTATTTAGCTCTCTAAAATCTACACATAACCGGATCTGGTTGTTTTTCTTCTTCCTGATAACAACTAGTGAAAACCATTCTGTATGTTGTACAGGAAAGATTAAACCAGCTTTCCTTAACTTCTGTAACTCCTCAAACAGACCGTCCCTTAATTCAAAAGGCATACGCCTTACTTTTTGACGCACAGGATGACTGCCTTCTTTTATAGGAATAGTATGAATAGCCAGGCTGGGAGAGATGCCTCTCAGCTCATCATAACTCCAAGCAAAGATATCGCGGAATTCTTGAATCAAGGACACATAGTCCTCCCTTTCTGCTGAACTAAGCATGGAACCTAATTTAATTGGCCGCGAATCATTCGGCGTGCCAAGGTCTAACTCAATCACATCTGCATCTCTTATCCTATCTTGAGGCTCTATCGGCTCATTTAGAGTTATCTGATAGATATCCTCTGTAGTGGACTCCTCTTTAGATTCATCGCTGGATGATGTCTCACTACCAGATGGATCGTCTGCTGTCTCAAATTCAGTAGAAGATGAATGAGCTCTCTCACTTTGAGGGGACTCAAGATAAGTATCGACTATTACTCGATTAGCACCTCTACCTAGAACCACTCGACCGGCGGGTATATCAACTTGACAGTCTATTCGTAAGATCCAAGGCCTACCTAGCAAAACTCGATAGCTAGGACGTCCTGCAAATCTTATCACCCTAAAGTCCAAGAAGCATTCTACACTTGCAATCGTAACGTGGACTTTAATAACGCAACCTTTTGGTTGTCTTAGACTATCATCAGCCATTGTAAGGAGGGTGGAGATGTCCTTTTGGATGCCTAGACCTAACCTCTCCATCAACTCTAAACTCATGATATTGACGGAGGATCCAGTGTCTACAATGGCATGTTCCACTAATATTCCATCCACATAAGCTGGAACCCTAGGACAGTTCTTTTCAGCATGGTCAAACCAATCTTCCCCTACTCATGCTATGTCCAAAGATTTTACAATATACCCAATACGCAGGATCTTCTTGAATTCCTTGCGTACTCCTGGAGATAATTTGATCAATTGCAAGAGGTTCACATCTAGTTTGACTTCACAAAGAGAACTTGCTAAATCAAAATCATGATAAGTAGCCAAAGCTCTCTTTTCTTGCCAAACCATCCTCTCTTTTGGTCTTGGGACCGGTTTTGGTGCTTCTTTCTTAGCTCTTGCCTCCTTTCTTGGCACTTCCTCATCCTTCTTAGGGTCGGCTTTCCTGTCAACTGGCCTTAGCGGTCCCCCTTCCATGCTAAGATTCTAGACTTGCGTCCCCTTGTTTAGGGTTTGCCTCAACCGGTTTTGTATTATCTTTGTCAACCTCTTTAGCCTTTTGGCCTCTTGGCATGGCTCTTAAGTTAGAGGTTTCAGTATCATTGACTCGCACAGCCTCAATAAGGCTGACTTCATTGCCTTGTGGCAACTCTTCTATAGTTGTTTTTCCCCTCTGTAATATTTGTCTTGGTGCATCATTCTACTGCAAGTTATTTCCTTGCGCTCTATGATTCATTGGTCTCGGCTGTTTACTCCCTTGTTGGAGGGAACTAATCTTACTCCAACAGGTAGCAGCTAAATGGCC
Source organism: Lygodium microphyllum (assembly GCF_053477565.2). Classification (NCBI taxonomy): domain Eukaryota; kingdom Viridiplantae; phylum Streptophyta; class Polypodiopsida; order Schizaeales; family Lygodiaceae; genus Lygodium; species Lygodium microphyllum. The sequence goes on along the minus strand of NC_141140.1, from coordinate 156,628,870 downwards.
CGACTTCCCACAAATGTCACATTTCACATTTGGACAGTTTCTAGGGAAGTGCTGTCCACCACACCACTTACAACTGAATCTAGAGGGTCCACCCTCTTCAGGGCATCGACTCCCTATCAAATTTTGTTGCTTCTTCAAGAAATTAACGTCGATGGCTATTTGTCGATATTGTTCGGAAATCATGTCGGTATAATGCTTCATCATATCCTTAACTTTGCCAAGGACATTAGATGCACTCGACTCATAGCCTCGATCATCGACCCGTCATTCCATTGGCCTAACAATCTGATTTGGCATTGGTTGTTGACCCACAAGAACAACTTGAGAATTCGAAACTTGGCCTCCAACATTTGATAGAGCCAACTGACTTGCCATAGGCATAGTCATATTGGGAGGAGTCAGTAGTAGTAAAGGTACATTCGAAACCACACTCCCTCTCCCATTAGGGTTAGTCATAGGCATCCCTTGACTTCCATTCGTCAATGATGGATTGCCGCCAGGTACTAAACCCCCATTAACATTCATTCGAGAGGAGTAGGCCGTTTGTAATCGTGCTTCTACTCCCTCTGCCCGCGTAATAGCGATGTCTATATCTGCCAAGGCCACACTGCTCAATTGTACTTGGATATTAAAATCCAACCCATGTAAAAAGTATTGCAATTGGGCAGCCGGTGGAATGGGAATGTAAGTTTGTAACTTACGGAATACTTCTTTAAGCTTCTTTGCATAAGCTTTCACATTCTCGTGAGGATCTTGGCGCGTTACATTCAAGACCCGCAACCAATATTGGCCACCTCTTTTAGGGGCATATTCCTCTCGGAAAGCTGCATAGAATTGATCAATGGTGGCTATGGTTCCAGACTCTATGCCGTGATACCATACCACAGCCCTTCCTTTTAACGTCATATTGAAAAACATCATGAGATGTCCCTCGTCTTGGATGCGATAATTGAACATCAATCTTTGAAATTCACGAATGTGAAATTCTGCATCCTCTTCCACTAACCCATTAAAAATGGGCAAGGGAACTCCTAAGGCTGGTAAATCTGGCGTCCTTTGCAGGAATTGCAATAGGCTGTGCCATGGTGACAGTCGGATTAACAACAAGAGCTTGAACAGGTGAATTCACCCCCCCACTTAAAGTGGGTAGACTTGGTGGAGAAGAGGAAGAATTTGCACTTCCTCCTACACCTAACAGACTATGTAGAGCAGTTGGGTTACTAAGACCACTGCTTCGTATGCGTACTAGGCTACTCCTTTGAGGAGAATAATGACTTACAATCTCTAACCGCTGTCTAGCCCTCTCAGCACGCTCCGCTTTTTGGATTTCGACTTGACGGTCCTTGTCAGAGGACATAAACCAATTTTCTTTTGGTCCCTAGAAACCCTAGATCCGAAAACCACCACTTATAAGCAGCTCTTGGCAGACGCACCACTGATGGGACCTGAAATGGGCCGGCACTGGCTATAGCACTAGCCAGACCTCATGCTCATGACACACAAACACCCTCACGGCCTCGCGGACCAGGAGCATCAATCTAATGCTGAAGGACAACCTGCCTAAAGCTTAATTCCTGCGTTTATATTTTATAGTCCAACATTTCCCTAAAACTCCTCAGAGGGAGATCCCAAAGTACTTAGGTATAACGCCTCGTCACACACATATAGGAGACACTCCACCGACTAATAGTCGGAGCCCCACTCCAGCTCTCCTACATCTCAGGGATTGGCCCTTTGATGCGCTGCTAAACATATAACACAAACGTACACAAACTCCTCTCTTTTATATTTCTCGTATTTCCAGGAGATGTACCATGTGTCCTCACTTAACAGTCCCTTAGGAAACCGACCCTCTATCCTACGGCAAGGGATAACCTCACACTCTCAATCGTGGGTCAAATTCCTAAGAAAACAATTGCTATGCAGTCCAGGAGCTTTTCCGTTGATACCATGAACTATGCATAGTGCATAATGTGAATGGTTTAGTACACAAACAAAAATAAAATCAGCATTATGTATCGTTCGAAACCAATCTTTTCATGATTTCCATGCTAGCGTTTATGTATTGAACGAGGAGAGACACTGAGTCTTACGCTCATGTTACCTTTTCCTTTATTTTAAAACAACGTCCTATAGGCATGATGCAACACATAAATCAGATTTTAATTTATACTTTGACACTCAAACTCCCCTCTCACCCTATCGTTTAATGTTTTGCAATCGTTGGTAGGTGTAAGAGTCATTTTATGTGTATTTCTCTGTAAGAAAGCGATAAACACGGACAAAACATAGAAACGAGTGAAAATCGAGGCCAACCTCGTGCTCTACCTTCATTATATATTGCACAAACACTTATGTAATTTTCCCTAATTTTCCTCAGTCCATTTTCCATTTTTTTCTAATTTTAAACCTAATTTTTCCATTTCTGGGTATTTTTTCCTATTTTTCTTTAATAAATAATGATTGAAAATGAAAATTGATTGTGGGATGTGGCCCTTAGGTTCATTGACAGCAAAAACTCAGATTTAGTTGGTGTGACATATCATATTTCTCATTTATATAGCAAAAAATCCAATTTTACCCTTAAAACGCGTGTTTTTCATGCATTTTAACACTAATTCTGGCCATGTAGCCTTATATTTTCTGATTTTCAGAGCATAAACTGATCAAACTCATGGCAAACAATGTCATAAAGAACTTTCATCCCATATGAACAAGATTTTATAAAGCAAATAGCATAAAAAGATCATTTTTCTTCATAAAAATAGCATTACCGCTTATTTTCAGGTCTCGGTTTCTTGGTCTTGATTACGGGACTGATTTCCAGCATGCATTTAATGCTCAGCATCTTCAAGGACAGCACTCTTCATGTCTCCATCCATCCGGAAGCAATCCGGTCTCATCCGGACAAGCTTTCCTCCACCATTCTTCATTGTCTTCTTCCACGCAAGAACAGCCCCTTAAGGGAGAGAGAGGGAGGAGAGAGAAAGACTAGAATTGGCTCTCTTCATTCAGGCCACCATTGGATGGGCGAAGACAGGCGATAAGATCGGCCAAGAAGGAGAAGATCAGCCCCAAGATCGGTTATATGGGGTACTCACAGTCTGTCATCTCCATCTCCATCCATGGAGGCGCCAAAAAAATGGCGTGAAGATGGCGCCCTCTTCCTCCATTCTCTCTCCACGTTTTTTCATGCTTCTTGATCAAAAATTTCAAGGGGGGGTTAAAATGTCCCAAAGGGCACCCCTTTTGGTATTCTCTAATGTCCACATTTTCATATCTTGCCCATTTGTTGGCCATTTTCCCGTCTGGTGTCCAAATCGAGTGCTGTAAATTTCTGCACGTCCAGCTTGACATCCCGCATTGGCCGAAAACTCCTGACAACCCGCACGGCAGTCTGAAAATTTATTAAAAATCAACAAGTGTCGCTCGGGCTCCTTTAAAGCACTTGACGCTTAAAATCGTCCTAGCTGGAGCCGCCGCCTTAGACGTTGCATATTTTTCCCTTGATATTCGTAAATTTTAGCTATTTTTAAACACTTCTCGGCATCAAAACTCTGCTTTCACTGCAAATGCCCTGTCCGAAGTCTGCTGGCATTGGGGGTGGCCACAGGGCAATTGCAGGTCCAGACGCCAGCAGACTTCGGACAGGGCAGCTACAAGCATCATTTTTTTACAAAATCTTCGCCAAAAATAATGCATGCGCTAGTAGACTTTGGACAAGGTAGCTGCAGGCGTCATTTTTGGCAAAATCTTCACAAAAAATGATGCATGCAGCTGCCCTGTTTGAAGCCTGCTGGTGTCTAGGGGTTTCACCGATGGACTCCAAGGGACCCGACTTTCTGGCCCCAGACGCTAGTAGACTTCAGACTGGGCAGTTCCAAGCATCATTTTTTGCCAAGATTTCACGGATGGACTCCAGGGGACCTGACACACCCTACCGTCAAGTTTCATTACTTTTTGATAACTTTAGGTTAGTCGCTAAATATATTGTTTGATTTGACTTTATCATTCAAGATATACTCTATATAGATGAGTTTGCATCAAGGCAAGGAGGAGCTCGACATGCGGATCGATGGAAGGATTCAGCTCTGAAGAAGTATATTGGTAACCTTGTTGCAGATTTGGTGGTCTTCCATAAGAAGTGCTCACTAAGAGGGCAAGAAATAATCATGAAAATTCAAGCTTTGACCATGTTTAGACCTTTTCAAGTGATACCTGTGACATCTAGCTTAGAGAAGGTGGTGCTAATCAAGTGGTCAAAGATTCTTTACTTGTTTGACCAAACACGTGGTGGAGCAATGTGTGTGCTTGCTATATTAGGTGACCTTGCCAAAGTGTAAGATTTGCTTCTCTTGGAGAAAGAGCTGAAAGGGAAGCACATCAGTTTTAAAGCAAAGAAGGAACTTATATTTTCATCGGAAGCTGGCCCCTCCTCTCCACCGATCAAAAAGCCAAGGAACAATTGAGAGTTCTTGTTGGCTATCGGCTTTTTGTATCTACCATCACTAGTAGCCATCACATGTATATTTCTTGATGAATATAAGATACTTTGCTTTTCCCCTATAAATAAATATTTATTAAATAAATGTGTGAATTGTATAAGTGTGATGATAATGTGTGGTACGTGAATGATGCATTCGCATACATTAACATAATTCAACGCATAGTACTGCACTTGCGATTGTGTAAGTGTGACGATAATGTGTGGTACATGAAGGACACATCCGCATACATTAACATAATTCAACATGTAGTATTGAACTTGTGATTGTGCACAAGCAATAACGTAACTTGTATTCGTATGTATTACTACTTTTGATTCGTTTGTATGTTAAACAAAAATTAAGAGTCATGCGTTTTAAGAAACAAAAGAAAGCAACTTTACTCAATTCTTTGAATTCAGTACACATCGCATGAGATATTATGTATATATAAATAAATATTCCAATGTGATAGAGTATACAAAATTTTTTGGCCTTCCAAGATATTTTGGTGCTATAACACTCATTACAAACCTTGAATCATTAATCTAGTAAACTATGGCGGAGTTCCCTTGCCATATCAAAGCCGAATGATAAAGATCATGTCTTTATCTGTGATTGTGACACACTTTGCATGGATGGCCGCAAGCTATGTATCATCAAACAAGTCGATAAGAAACCCCTTTGCACCTATTTGTAGGGCCTCCATAGCTGCAGCAATCCACCTTCCTGCTGGTGGACCATCCCGCACTCGTGCCCAAAATCTTCCCATCCCTTTCATCTCCAAGTCTTGCATGACTTCTCGAACAACCTTATGAAAAGAACTTTTTGGAATGAGAAGCTCGTATTCGCGTTGGATTCTCCTTATCTCTCAAACGGTGACAATGCCCGGTTTCCATCTCCTCTTCTTCTATGGTGGTCCTTGTGCTCTATGGGGAGCACCTGTGCTGCACTAGAGAAGGCTCCACCTTGTGCTCCAGGTGGCGGGCCTTGGCGTGAGGTCTTCGCGGGGCCAAAACAGTGACATGCTTGCTTGGTGCGTGCCATGCAAGCTCGAGGAGGGTAAGACAGAGAAGAGACAGAGGTTGGGGATGTGAAAATGGAGGAAGCAAAGAAAGCAAGATGTGAAAATGAGAAGAAGAATGAACTTTTAACCCATTTAAACCCCAAAACCAGGTTAATGCAGCTTCATACGCATTGTCCATCGTTTGATCATAAATCCATAACCTTTTATCGGCATGTGACAAAACTTCACACGTGCACTCCTTAGGTGGCCAAGAGCCCAAGTTTTTTTAAAATAAAAAAAATGCATGTAGGCCCTTGGTCCAAAGTCTGGGGTCAGGAATCGCTAGGAAAGTGACTCCAGACCCCAAACTTCAGACCAGGGGTGTGTTGGAGCCATGTTTCTGCTAGGAAAGTTGCTCCATATGCCAGACTTCGGACTAGGGGTCTGTAAGCATTTCTCCAGATGCCAGACTTTGAACCAGGGATTTGCAAGTATTTTTTTTTCAATTTTTTTAAAAAAAGGCTCTTGCCCACCTAATGAGTGCGCATGTGAAGATTCGTCACATTCCAATACAGTTTAGTATTTTAAAAATTATCCCATACCAAAATTATGGATGGATTGATAATTGATAAATCAACATCACAACTATTGGCTTGACAGATGATTTTTTATGCCAAGAAGTGCTTATAAATGGCCAAAAATTATGAATATTAGGAAAAAAATAGAGTTCGTCGAAGGCAGCGGTGGCAATCAATATGATTTTAAGCGGTAATGCCCGGAAAGTGCTTAAAAGAGCCACTGGACAGCGGTCATGGAATTTTCATAATTTTTTGGTGTGCAAGACAAAACCCTGGGAGATGCTCGGCAGTGGAGGACTTCAAGATGGATGCCTAAGATTTTTTTGGATCCTGAATTGGACACCGGACGAGGAAGAGGGAGTGCCCAAGAGGCCAAGCCCAAAGAGTTAAGTGGGAATAGCCTTTAGAAAGTCCAAAGGTTATGAACTTTGGGAGCTCCCTTAAGGGAGCTCCCCAAAATTTTCGTGAGAATGGGGGGGTGTGTTTTTTTCGTTGCCTGTTGTAGAGAGGGCACCATTCTTCTATGTGTGGAGGAGGGGGGCTATGGCACCTACAAGCAATCCCCCCAATTGATCTTATGGCTGTTCTACCCTTGATCTTCACTCTCCATCGCTCCAATCTGCTCCTCCATTGGCTGCCCGGTTGTGGAGATAAAAAACCAGTCTTTCTCTCTCCTCCCTCTCTCTCTCTTGCATAGAGGCAATTCCTGTGCAAGAAATTAAGAAGAAGAGGGGCTGAAGGATGCTTGTCCACGGATTTCTTCAAGATGAAGAGGAGGCTGAGGAAAGAGGTTCAGCACTGAAGAATGGTTGCTGGTCAGTCTGTGGGCTGCCTAGAATAATTATTAAAAAACCCGCAACATGCAAGACACGTGGTATGCTCCAATTTTAGGAAGAAATTCGCTTGTTTTTGTTGTTTCATGGTCCAAATGTTGTTCATATGTCATGAATTTTTGTTTGAAACTTTTTTGCATCATGTTTAAGGGTTTTAACTACAGAAATACAGAACCTGTAATGATTTAGAGCCGTTATTAATTCTTTAAAACTCGTAAAACATCATTTTTAATGGAAATTAGTGTTTCTTTTCGATTTTGAGTTGGGAGAAAGGATTAGAAATGGAATAAACTTAGAGAAAATGTTAGTTTTTAGTCAAAATAATAAGCCAACATAAATAAGTCAGAAAATACCTATTTTCCATGAATAATAAATTAAAAAATAGTAAAAAATAGAGGAAATTGGGATTTTCACGCTCAAAAAATATGGAAAAATAAGATTTATGTGCGTAAATGTTTGGCAATGTTAAAGCATAAGGTTAAGCCTCAGTTTGGCCTCGTCATTTGTGTTATAGTATGTGTTATTGATTTTTATATACAAAAATGATACAAAATAATCATTTACACCTATGCACCGTAGCAGCACCTAAACGGTGAGGGGGGGATGACGTTTGAGCGATGATCTAATTGCTAAAAAGATACAAATTCTGATTTTCCTTTTTTTCCATAGCATTTAGGGATCCTTCCATAATTAAATATAGGCGACTAGTAGCACGGAAGTTCCGGTGCTAGTCCCTAAAGCATCGCAACATGTAACGCCTAGTTAAAATTCATGAAAGGGCTGTTTTCCGCACCTCACATGACTATTTTTTTAAAACATAAAATGGTTGTTCACAATCGTTATACACCTTGCATGTCATGTGGTATCTCCTGGAATACATTGCAATTGATTGATAAACTTTGACCAATGCTGAGAGGACAAGAAATCCAAGCTGTAGGATTAGACAGGTGCTTCCATTGGGGAAAAGTTTTGTGAGGAAAATCAAGATCTCCTGGAATGCTAAATTATGAAAGAGTGGAGTTTGTGCGAATGTTATATATGTTAGTGACACATCTTGGGACCAATCCCCGAGGTGTAGGAGAGTCGTAGTGGGGCCGCCTTGGCAATTAGCCGAGAGGTGCTTCCCTATGTGTATATTACGAGGCATTATGCCTATATGTTATGGGATCTCCCTCTGACGAGAAGGGAAGGTGAACGTTGGACTACATATTGGATACAAACGCAAAATTATCATAAGCATTTAGTGCAAAGTGAGTTTTAGACACTCCTAGCCCACGAGGCCGTGTGGTTGGGTTGTCTATCGTATGTATGAGGTCGGCTAGTGCCATAGCCAATGCCGGCCCATTTTAGGTCCCATCATGGCCCTTAGAAACTTCGCACCACATAGACTATACAGAGGCATCAGGAGTAAAGTCTGCAACAAGAAATGGCAAATTTTTGCATGTTATTCCTATTGAAATTGATGGTGCTAACAAAAACTGTAAGGAAGAATTGAAAATACAGCGAAGATGCACAAAAAAAGTTGAGAGCAAAGGACAAGTGTAAAATTTTAATTTATATTTTAAGGGCGCATACAATAGTTTTGCACTGGGACATAGTCATATGTCCAATGCACGAGAATAACACTATGGCAAAAAAGATAACATTATAAACTGTGCTCATTCCATTAGAACGAATGCATCCTTCACTGCTTGAAGATTTCTTACAAGTTGGAAGTCCTTGGGAGTTACAGTGATGCCCTTTGCATGTACTACACAACATTGAGCATCACTCATCAATTCAACTCAAAAGGCCTTTACATCACATTGTAATTGTAGAGCATGAAGACATTCTTTTGTGAAGCGATCAGGTCTATCGTGATCTTGTGCCAAAAACCACCTCATGCTTTCTTTGTGGTAGAGGTCTTGCACAATCTCGTGAGAGAAGCTCGCCTTGGAATGATGAGATCAAAAGAACGTTGATACCTCCTAATTTCTCTTAAGGCCACTGTACCTAGCTTCCACTTGTGTTTCTTGTGGGGGTGCTGAGGAGGACCCTTGTGAGAGCGGCTTGAGGAAGGTGGGTTAGGTTGAGAAGGGGGTGCATTTGAGCTAGTAGAGGCTCTAAGGGACTGAACACGATATGGAGCTTTGAGTGGAAGCTTATTTGCAACTACCTTAGATCTAGCCATCTTTCCTACACAAGAGATGTGAGAACTCAATGAATAAGATAGAAAGTAAAACCCTCTTTTATATAACCCTAAATTGTAAGACTCATTCACATAGATGCACACTCTCTCTTTCTCTCTTAAACTATGAATTGCATTCACACTGAACACAATGTTCATCTTACTATCTAACTCTCTTCGAACCCATTTGCTACCTTGTCAAAGCCTTATTTTAAGCCACTTGGCATGGTTTTATTTGGCACTTGAGGCTTCATAACGCACTCTTTTAGTGACATGACGTGATTCCATCATGTTTGTAGTCGATTCATCAGCACTTTCATTTTCTCTCTTTTACGAGAGTTTAGCTTCATGTGCTACTATAATCCTATACCACCAAGATAGCAATTGGATCATTGGATTGCTACCATTCACCCCTCCACCATGATCAGTTTTTCTTTGGTATGCAACACGTGCTATCCAATGTGAATTTTCCATCCCTTGTGTGGATTAAATTTCAATGCTTCCCTTTTTTGCAAAGTATGGCCCATGTGCCTCAAGGATATGCTACAAATACACATATCACACATGAGTAAAACTATGCTCAATAGTTTATACAATTCATACAATTTTAAAATATTAACTTAGTACGCACCATGTAATGTGTGATAGAGCTTTTGCCCCATGCTTCCACTATGTTTTCATAGAAGCTATGCATAACATTGATAAAATCTTGCTTATCTTCATTGTTAAACACCATCTTACGAAGTAAGGGAGCCAATTTGTTAAGACTTATCCAAACCTTAGCTTTGTCCAATCTTGTTTTTTCTCCGTTACTTTGATTAGGAATTGCAAAATGTAACTTTTTCCACCCATCATAGTCCTGCGGCCTACGAACCATGACATTCCCTTCCTCATTAATGGGTGCTGATAGAAACTTCCTAGCCTTTGCTCCTCCAAAGCAAGGATGTTTTGGCAAGTTACTAGATTTTCCTGATCTCTTGTCATCTTTTTCAATCGTCACTTGATGCTTGTGTAGCCCAATTTCTGATAGCACTTGCTCCACATTCCTATACGTTGCAACGGCTTCTTTTTCTGGTTACATTCTATAAGCAAAGCAAATGTATTCATATATAAGTTTCTCCATGATTTTGACAAAAGTATACAATGAACAAATGTGAATACAATCCAATGGAATGTTGAAGATGGGCTTCCAAGTGAGATCTTCTCTATTGTGTGTCGGTGCAACACTTGTCACCCTTTGCTAGTTCTTCTTTTTGTCCTTTCCTTCCACCATCTTTGTCAAGCAATATAGGCATGGATTCTTTGTATTTGCACCATTGGAGATTCCACACATGCATTTTAAAATTTTCAAGTCTCCTAGAAGATGCCATTCCACTAAGTATTGACCATACCCTTCAATCGAGAGCATGTCACTATGTTCCTGATGATCAATGATGCTTAGAATGCTTGTGAGCATAGAGAACAGTTGCACCACCTCAAATTTTTCCTTAGGAACTTCAAATGAAGCGAGCCACTACACGTAGCGCTTAGATTGAACACTAAAGTTCCTTGGGTTATTCTTGTCAAATTGTAAAGCTCTATTCATCAGAGTTACACTAACTCTTTCAAGCTTTACTCCTTTGACGACCTCACTTTCATCTAATTTTATAACAAACTACAATTTACCATTACATTCCTCAACAGACATATTTTAGTACATTACCATTGCCGACTGCACCTTGTACAAATCTAAATCGTAATTATTGAGTTGGGTGAACTTCACCTCATATGCATTTTTAGTCCCAACCTTTAGCGTTTCCACACATTGAACATGCATGGGATCTCCTATCAGTTCCAAAACCTTTATATTAAGTTGTCGTCGAGCCTCTATTAACTTTGAAGGTTGAGGAAGAGGCACAATTCTATTTCTCTTCAACACACGACCAAACCCAACCTTCACACCTTTGAATAACTTTGAGTAAGTCGTTGTGCTAATACCAACCCTGTCACAAATAGATTGAGCATCCACAACTGAGAACTCATTTGGCACATCTTTTAATGTGCACTCAATCACATTTTCCTTTACAACCTTAAATTTAGGATTACTCAAAGCATTTTCCAATGTACTTGCCTTCAGCAATCTACTAATACACGATCCAACCTCACCCTCAGCTAGGTTCTCTTTTTGAGCTACCTTACATGCTTTGATATATCGCTTCCACTAGCCGCTATTTACAATTAACTCATTGATTGGCTTCTTCTTTCATTTCCGCTCCTGTGTTAGCTTGCTGTTGATCTTTCTCAAGTTGTTCAATTATGCCTTTGCCTCCTCATATGAGATACCAATGTCATGGATAGTGTCCTGCATTGAAATAATTTGATTGTTTTGTTCAAGTATAGTGTCTTTCAGCTGTACCAATTGTCCTATGAGTTGTTGTATATGAAGCTGATGTGCAACAATCACATCATGGAAATTTTTTATGGTTTCTTGGCAAGTTATAAATAATTTGAACACCTGATCATTGAGCCGCCTACTATAACTAAGTAACCGGCCATTTTCACCCTCGCACACATATTTCAGCAAATTTGTGATTCCTGAGAAAGTTGGAGGTCTATTGTTTAAGGGGTCAATTGGGTAGATTCCCCCATCAACCCACAAATCCACATGTTTCAATCCCATTTTCCTATAACTTTGCAAAACGTGAGGGTTGACACTAGTACGCTAGGTTCTTTTGAATAATGGGGCATATTCAATCTCTACCTCAATATGCATCTCCTTCTTTCCTATATTCATTTTACTATTAATAGAAACGGGGAGCCTACTTGGTTGTCACAGGAGGTAGAGTGGAGATGCACAGAGAGACACACAAAGGTGCCAAGGAAAAGGAGTCTGTAAGTAATTCACTTTGTTAATGAAGGTTGCATAAACATAGAGAAGAGGTCACAATAGAGCCATGAGAGAGTATATATATGGGGGAAAATAGCTTAGAGGGTAGGGATGTCCAAGACTTTTTGTATTTTAGATATTTCTATTTTACCTCCAAAAACATCTCCAAAAAACACGAAATTTGGCCAATTAGTTTTTTAAAAAACCAAAAGCTAGAATATAAAAAATCCCCATAATATCTTAAAAGAAACTTTCGAAATTTCATTTTCCTTGTTCTCGATTAAAAAATCAATTATCTCGTATCTACTAATCATTTTGCATTGAAAACAAAGAACCACACTCTCGTAACTACTTTTTGAATATCAAATTTGGTTGAAAAAGACTTCTTGAATGAGGGGAGAGAAGGAATCTGAGTACATCTTTGTAGATAATATAAAAAAGGCAAAACGAGATTGCAAAAGTGGAGAGAGAAGAGGATTATTTTCCTATTTTTCTCTCCTCTTTTTCTTATTTTAATGAGGAGAGAGGGGCAGCTAAAAGGCCCATTTGTGAGTTCATTTTTTCCTAATGCCATTCATCTTTTCAGCTCTCAGTGTGATTGCAAATATCTCAACACCCCTCCTCAATCACAACTAGAAGTACAAAGTGTGTAGAGGCTTTAGTGAGAGCAACTCCTGCAAAGTGTGGGCACCCCATAAACATGGCAAAACTCCAAAGGATGTCACAAAAAGGCTAAGTGTGGGTACCACAAACATGATGGACATCTAGAGGCTATAGCAGGGGCCTCACAAAGTGTACAGAGGATGTAGTACAAGGCTGACTGAGGAGTTTACAAGTTTATGTTTGAAGTATTAGAGCTAGGAAATAGAAGGCTAAAAAAGTCTATCAGAATAGAAGAACTTATGAGGTTTGTCCTAGTGGTCTTCTTCTTCTTCTTCTTCTTCTTCTTCTTCTTCTTCCTTTGCTCCATTTTCTTCTTCTTCTTTAACTGCAACTAGATAGGCCTTTTGGGACCTCTTTCTAGTATGGAAAAACTTCTTGGTGTGTCTCGTTCTTTTGTAGAAGTCACAGAAAAGCAGGTCCTTCTTGCCTTTGTACCTATTGCCAACATATAATGCAAGTTCATCTCTAGAGATGCTTGGTTTTTTCTTATTTTTTAGCTTCTTTTCCTCCTCTAACAATGATGCCTAGATATCAAAAAGTTTAGGGTTAAGCATATTGATTAGATTTGTTGATACTTAGAGCTCAAAAGATGAATGGGTTGCCTCTTACCCACCCAACCTCCAATCCTCACTAGGAGAGCTAAAGAGGGGCACCACCTAGCCAAAGCAAGGATGGGATAGGACATACCTTTTCTCAAAGAGAATTGAAAGAACCAAAAACACAACTTCAAGAGAGAGAATTTATAGCCCATCTTAATGAAAATGAAGATGATGGAAGGTTAAGAGAGGTGATGGCTCCTAAATTCTCCCATGAACATATATATAACATGAGAAAATAAAGATTCCCCACCAATAGAGCACATGGCAAGTCTTACTTAATAAGTTTAAATATGAATGTAGAGGGAGAATTAGAAGAGAGTACACATGATTTAGACACCATATTAGAATATGAGAGAGAGAGAGAGAGGAGAGAGAGAGGGAGACAAGAGGAGAAGAGTTAGAGGAAGCTTGCCATTATGTATTCATGGAATGAGAAGATGAGAAGAGAGGGAGACAAGAGGAGAAGAGGTAGAGGATGCTTGCCATTATGCTACATAATAAAATAGACTCACTCATAGCTTACCTCAAAGAGATGGACTAGCATGGGGTTATTCTAGAGTGCTCTGATGTGCTTGTCATTGTCTTTGTCATCTCCATGGGGATCCTTATATAGCCTCCATGAGGGATTAGATTAAGCTAATATTTTTAATTAACATAATCCTAGATTATGTATGGCATCTTTGAAAATATAAAGAATAGTGGATGGGACAAGTCCCCACCTGGGTCATCATGCAAGAAGCCAAGGGTAATGGTAGACGAGCTAGAGAAAGGGAGCTAGATTACAAGAGGTGGGTGCCCAAAGCACATTATTATAATATATTTACAAATAATGATAAAATGGAAAGCTGTTGTGGTGAAAGAGAGAAAAAAATTGCATGTAACGAGCAGTCTATGCCTTGGTAACTTCAAATCAGTGAAGAGTCTAAAAAAAGTTTCTTTTGCAACTTTGTAGACCAGGTCAAAACCAATAGGGTAACGTGAGAATTTTCTTGAAATTCGCTTTCCTTTGGGATTTATTGAAATGATAAAAAACTTCTTTCAAAAGCTGCTTTGACTTTAGTTCCTTATATATATATATATAAATATATATAAGCATGTGATAGAGAGGGTCCATGCTTATAAGCTTTTATGTAAGATCCAAATGACAACATGATGTGGATATTGACTTGTGTACAAGGGTGAGATGTCCTCTAATGATGGTGATAGATTCCAAATCTTTGTGATACATTTACCCACATGGAGTTGGAGGCTAGTCCTTTGAAAAAATCTATGCACTCACTCAACCCCTAGATCCATTTTCATCTTCAGTAAGATAACCCATCCCTTTTACCCTTTACATTAACATCTCTCCTAAGAACTGGCTCCCCACTTGCTAGAATTATGATAACCAAGAAGCAACAACGTAGCATGCCTAGTGCTTGAAGAATAAACCCAAACTGATATGGTAAGGCTCTTGATAGGGGATTTGGCCAAATTTTGTGGTAGAAATCCGGTTTGTAAAAAACCCGAATCATTAGCCCTCCCCTTAGGCTAGAGGAATTCATGTCTCTAGCTTACTAATGATGGTCAAATAGAGCAGGGAGGACTACACCCCCTCATTAGTGGCTCTTCGTTGAATGACTGCTCCAAAGTGTTCCTATTTCCTTGAAAATAAGGCTTGAATCGCCATCCATTTACCCTTGTCTTGTGAACCCTCCCATCCATGTCACCTAGCTTATAGCTACCATTTGGATATCTCCTTATGACCATGAATGGCCCTTCCCACTTGAACACAAGTTTAGAATCCTTTCCGTTATCAAAGCGGTTATCATAGCGTAGCACAAGTGATCCTTTCCTTATGTGTTTGCTAGCCAGCTTCTTAATAAATGTCTTCCTCCTCTCTTCAGCCTGCATGGAATAGTGTTGGACTGCTCACGTAAACTAGCGAGTTCTACCTCTATAGGAAGCAAAGTCTCTTGGCCATAAAAATGCAAAATGGAGTATAGCCAAGTGAGGTTCTCAATGAAGTCCTATAGACCCAAAGAGCTGCACTCAAATTTTTATCCCAGTGCTTGGGATGCATGTGTACTTGCTTAGTAATTATCTTATAAATTAGTCCATTCACCTTTTTGACCAAACCATTACACTGTGGGTAGTAGGGAGTAGAAGCATCCTTTTGTATTATTGTAGCCCCTAGAGCATCTTCCCCAAAACTCGGGTTGGTAAGAAACTCTTAATCCAAGCAAGGTTGTAAAATTATGGGAAGGGTGGTAAGAGCCTTCTTCACCTCGTGAAAGCACCTTTTGCTTTCATCACTCCTCACAAGAGCTCCTCAGAGTGGGTCAATTGTTGCAGTGGAAACACTAATTGGGAGAGGAGATGAATGAACCACCCCATATATCACACCTTTTGAATGAATGTGGTTAATTGCTTCACAAAAGATGATGATGGCACCACCAATAGGGCCTTAATTTTGTTTGGGTCCACTTCAATGCCCCTCTCTCGTACGACATGCCCTAACAAAGTTACACTACTTTGGCCAATATGACACTTCTCATGGTTTAACTGCCCCCCCATTTGTGCGAGGTGGTTGAAACCTTCATCCACCTTCCCTAGATGTAGAGCCTTAGAACTATAAATACAAAAATAATCAATAAAGACCATGATGGACTTCCCAAAATATGGCTAGAAGACATAATTCATGAATCGCTAGAAGGTAGCTGGGGCATTTGTTAATCCAAATGGCATTACTTTGTAATCAAAACACCCCCAAGGTGTGATGAAAAGTTTTCTCTTGATCCTCCTCAGCTATTCAGATTTGCAAATAACCTGAATATCCATCACAAATAGTACTTAGCAACTTGTAGTTCACACAAATCCGTCATTTTCTGTTCTTCTTGGGTGTCACCACTACAGGTGAAACCCACTCTAAGTCCCTTACTGGATAGATGAAACATGCCTTCAAAATTCGTTGCACCTCAGTGAGTAGAGCATTTTGTTCAACTACTCCCAACTATCATAGCCAGTGCACCACTGGCCTTGCTCCATCTTTTAGATTAATGTGATGTTGTACTGTTGTCACACTTGTGATGTGTTCATAATCAAAAATAAAAAGTGCAGAGTGTTTTATCACCACTTCCATGTAAACTGCCTTCTTCTTAGATGATAGATCCTTAGCCAACATTTTTTCTAACCTCTCCTTCTTGACCTTTGGAAGCTGATGTGGAATTTCACTACTAGAAGGCCATTTGAATGTAATCCCCATCACTTCTAGAGAGCTTTCTTCCTCCTCATTAGAAAACTCTCCCTCTGTCATAGATGACCAATCCTCGTTGGAACTCCATTCATCAGTGGTGGTCTCTAAGAAAAGATCCTCCTCTTGGCCCTCCTTCTTGTTATGGATAGTGCTCTTCCATTTTTTTTGGAGCCCCTTCTATTTCCTTAGCTCTAAAGTCCTTGTCTCCCAATCTTGTCTGGCTATCATTTGAATTAGCCATGGTCGCCCGAGAATGAGTGGATAGTCGTCCCCCTTCACTGGCATCACATACATGTCAAGCTCCAATTGCAATCCACACACCTTTACCTTGACTTTCTTTATGATTCCCAAACAATTTACTACTACATTGTTAGCCATTTTGCCCACAAACTCAATAATTTCATTTATCTCTAATCCCAAACAATGTATCAACTTTTCCGTCATGACACAAATCTCTGCATCTCCATCCACATATGTCTTTTATACTCTATACCCATTAATTTCAGCTTCCACTAGAGGCACAATATATTTTTTCTTTCTAGCCTAGATTGCATTCATGTGTCTATTCTTCATGGGTCTAATGCTTACCATCTTTGACCATTGCCGCCACACTATTCAAGATCGATGTAGTAATTGTGGCGATGAATTTTTTGGCCCTTGATCCCTCACATTAGCAAGAAAATCATCAGCTCTAGTATCTTTACCCAGGGAAAAATCATCTCGCTCAATGTGTCGGCGTGATTGAGCCCTCCTCTTTTTACAGCCACGTGTCTTTGCAGCCTTTGAAGACTATGTCTCTTCTTCCATATTTTCAACATTCTCTCATAGTGTAGGCTCCATCCTCTCAATTCTACGGGCTTTCTTCACCAACATTGCTTTAAACTTTGCTACTTTGGCCTTCCCTTTGACATCACTCTCATCCAAAGTAATCATCTTGATGTTAGTATTCTCTTCCAGTTGGACAAGCAAGGGCGGCACCTCTGCAAGTGGTCAAGGATGCTAGAGAACTTGAACCGGCGGTGGAGGCCCTGGATTCGATGGAACAAGCCTCTCCCTAGGTTGTGTCACTTGTTGTCCCCTCCTTCTTGGTTGGAACCCATTTCCTAGCACTAAATTCAACGAAAGGCTTTCAAGTTGATTAGTAATGTGTTTTAAGAGCTCTTGCTCTCACATGTTTGGTTTGGATGGGGCCTCTGCTATTTCTCTAGGCCTTTGCATGGTTGGTAAAACTTGTATGGGCTCAACTCCCACCTTCAACTGGGCTTGATACTTCAATTTTCTAGCTTTCTCCCTATCATAAGTGATTGATTATTCATAGAATGTAGAAAACTTGCCTTTGACCTTCTCCCTTAGTGGAGGGTGAAGTTGGGCCGGAAAACAATCTTTCTTAAGGCAATCATGTACTCTCGCTCCCTCGGCTAAGGAGGATGCCCATTTATCCTACTATTTTATAAACATGCCTTCATATGCTTAGTATTCCCCTGCTAAGGTTTGGCCAAGATCTAGGAGTTGTTTCCAAATATCTTCAGGAGGCTTTGTATCTTGGTACTTGTGCAAGAATGCAGTCTTGAGATCCTTCCAGCTACCCCTTTTAGTCTCGGGAGAGCTTGATACCACACTCGAGCATCACCCTTTATAACTAAAGAGAAGGTCCGTACTTTGGTTGCTTCATCATCCCGGCCAATGATTAGGAAAGGTGTTTCTGAGTCATTCAAAAATTCTAGAGCTTTCTCCCCTTTGTGTCCAAAAAAGCTAGGAAAAGCCATGATAAGAAAATGTTGATCTAGCTCAAAAAAAAAAGGTGAACATGTCTAGGCCTAATTCATTTCTTATTAATGGTAGAATAAATGGATTCACAAATGCATTAATTTCAACAAGACGACGAGGGCCCAATAAGCCCCTTATAATATTTTCAAACTTAAGCTTTGTGCTAACCATTATGTGCACAGTTTGCCTAACAAGAGAACAAATATGTTCGTACAAATCCCTATGGTTCATGGGATCACTTAGAGTAGAATGAATATGTGCACATTAAAGGAGATGTAATCCAAAATAGGGAATATTATGGGATCAGGGGACAACAAGATCTCTCTCAATCTCTTAGCTCAAAAATAGAAGACCAACCTTTGCTGAAAATGTAGCTTTCTACTAATGCACACATCCATTCTAAATTTTTGAACCGATTGAAAGTTGTAGAAAATAGGAGTATTCATTTATGCATTAATTACAAATTTCCACTACAAACTTTCATGAAGCGTGTTGTTGAATCTCTGGCCTCTTAGATCCCACCATTTGAGAGATGCAAAGGATTTGCTCACTAGTGATTAGCCTAGCTTTGGTGTGACCATCATCAGCCTTGTAAAGCTCATAGGCTTCGATAGCTACATTCTCAATTACTTTGAGCCTTCTTGCTAGTAGTAGTTAAAGTGCATCACCATATCTAGGCTCTCGCCAATACTGCACACCATTGATGTGCAACTCCCCCTCCATAAACTTGTTGATCCCCGAATTCAAAAGCGCCTTTACCACTTGAACACGAGGCTCCTTAGGGAGTGTCTTTACACTAGACATCAAGCACTCAACGCAATGCCTTGACCTAGAGACGTGATGAGAGCAAGATTTTTCTTGAAGCAAAGAAGGATGTGTGTAACTAACTTTCTTTACCCGCATACATGCCATTTGCTGATAAAGATTCTTCTTCTCTTGAGGTTCTTTAGTGGTACTCTTGAGCAATGAATCCCTTGAATAGGGTTTGATGAATATTCCTCCTTAGTGATCCCTTAACAAACCCTCATTGAAGAAGAGGAAAACTCCTTAGATGTTTCGTCATTCATAGAATCTATAGAGGTTAGCTTGAGAACTCCTCAGTATAGGGGCACAAAAAATGAGAGTTGAAAAGATGAATGGGTTGCCTCTTACCCACCCAACCCCCAATCCTCACTAAGAGAGCTAAAGAGGGGCATCACCTAGCCAAAGTGAGGATGGGCTAGGACATCCCTTTCCGTAAGGAGAATGGAAAAAATAAAAAACACAACTTTACAAGAGAATTTGTGGCCCATCTTAATGAAAATGAAGATGATGAAAGTTTAAGAGAGGTGATAGCTCCTAAATTCTCCCATAAACATATATATAACATAAAAAAATAAGGATTTCCCACCAATAGAGCATATGGTAAGTCTTAATAAGTTTAAGTATAAATATAGAGGGAGAATTAGAAGAGAGTACACATGATTTAGGCACCATATTAGAATGAGAGAGAGAGAGAGAGAGAGAGAGAGAGAGAGAGAGAGAGATGAGAAGTGAGGGAGACAAGAGGAGAAGAGGTAGAGGAAGGTTGCCATTATGTATTCATGGAATGAGAAGATGAGAAGAGAGGGAGACAAGAGGAGAAGAGGTAGAGGATACTTACCATTATGTTACATAATAAAACAGAGCCACTCATAGCTTACCTCAAAGAGATGGACTAGCATGGGGATATTCTAGAGTGCTATCATATGCTTGTCATTGTCATTATCATCTCCATGGGCTCCTTATATAGCCTCCATGAGGGATTAGATTAAGCTAATCTTTTTTATTAACGTAATCCTAGATGATGTATGACATCTTTGAAAATATGGAGAGTAGTGGATGGGATAAGTCCCCACCTTGGTCATCATACAAGAAGCCGAGGGTGGTGGTAGATAAGCTAGAGAAATGGAGCTAGATTACAAGAGGTGGGTGTCCAAAGCACATTATTATAATATATTTACAAGAAGGATAAAATGGAAAGCTGATGTGTGAAAAAGAGAAGAAAATTGCATGTAGCAAGCAGTTACCAAGCAGTCTGTACCTTGGTAACTTCAAATCGGTAAAGAATTTGAAAAAAGTTTCTTCTTCGACTTTGTAGACCAGGTCAAAGCCGCTCGAATTTTCTTGAAATTTGATTTTTTTTCCAGATTTATTGAAATATAAAAAAGGGCTTCCAAAAGATGCTTTGACTTTAGTTCCTCATATATATATAAAAATATATAAGCATGTGACAGAGGGGGTCCATGCTTGTAAGCTTTTATGTAAGATCCAAATGATAACATGATGTGGATATTGACTTGTGTACAAGGGTGAGGTGTCCTCTAATGATGGTGATAGCTTCCAAATCTTCGTGATATAGGTGGAACCCATGTGTATTTGGAGGCTAGTCCTTTGAAAATATCTATGCACTCACTCAACCCCTAGGTGTAATCCATTTCCATCTTCACTAAGATAACCCATCTCTTTTACCCTTTACATCAACATCCCTCCTAAGAACTTATTCCTCCACTTGCTAGATTTATCATAATAGAGAAGTAATAATGCAGCATACCTAGTGCTTGAAGAGTAAACCCAAAGTGATATGGTAAGGCTCTTTATAGGGGATTTGGCCAAATTTTGTGGTAGAAATCCGGTTTGTAAAAAACCCAAATCATTATGCCTCCCCTTAGGCTAGAGGCATTCTTGCCTCTAGCTTACTAATGATAGTCCAACAGAGTAGGGAGGACTGCACCCCCTCATTGGGCTCTTCGTTGAATGATTGCTCCAAAGTGCCCCTATTTCTTTGAAAATAAGGCTTGAGTGGCCATTCATTTACCCTTGTCTTGTAAACCCTTCCATCCATGTCACCTAGCTTATAGCTACCATTTGGATATCTCCTTATGACCATGAATGGCCCTTCCCACTTGAACACAAGTTTAGAATCTTTTCTGTTATCAAAGTGGTTATCATACTGTAGCACAAGTGATCCTTCCCTTATGTGTTTGCTAGCTAGCTTTTTATTAAATGTCTTCCTCCTCTCTTCAGCCTGCATGGAATAGTGTTGGTCTACTACTTCTCTGTCTAACTCCAGCCTCTCTAGATCCAAGATCCTTTCCTCTAACTTCTTATCTTGATTCTTCTCTTGACCGGCTACTAAAACACGTAAGCTGCCCAATTCTACCTTTATAGGAAGTAAAGCCTCTTGGCCATAAACAAGGCAAAATGGACTATAGCCAAGTGAGGTTCTGAATGAAGTCTTGTAGGCCCAAAGAGTTACACTCAATTTTTTATTTCAATGTTTGGGATGCATGTGTACTTGCTTAGTAATTATCTTATAAATCAGTCCATTCGCCTTTTTGACCAAACCATTACACTATGGGTGGTAGGGAGTAGAATGCCTATCCTTGATTTTTAGCCTTTCCATTAGCTCTCCCACTAGATTGGCCCTAAAACCAAGACCCCAGTCAGAGATGATTTCTAAAGGTATGCCAAACCTACAACAAATGTTTTCAAACACAAATTTTTCCATTTCTTGGACTGTGATCCTACTAGTTGTTGAAGCCTCTATCCACCTTGTCATGTAGTCCACACCCATCATGATGTATTCCTTGCCAGACTGAGTTCCGGGAGCAGCCCTATTGCATCAATCCCCCATTTCTCAAATGGGCCATATGTAGTTATGGGATTTTGTTCCTGATGAACTAGCTTCCTTGTTCTTTCCTTTTGGCAAGAATCACAAGTGTGGCACCAATGTTGCACATCTCAATGTAGACTAGGCCACATAAAAACAGCTTAGAGAATCTTTATGCTGGTTATTTCTTGAGCAAAATGTTCGCCACAAACCCCCTCATGGCAGCTCTTAATCATATCCATAATCTCATTTACTGTTCGCACCCTTTTAAGTAGTGAATCTTATCCTTTGCAATCTTGGGGGGTTCATTATATATATATATTCTCTATATAATGTGCGTTCATGGCCTATTTATAAATATCCTAATCTGTGAATTTTTCTTGAACAAAATACAATCCTTTTCTATTCAATTTGTAAGTAACCCCTTTATATGACACCCTTATGTATGTAAAAAATATATAAAAATGGTGTTTTAAAAACCCCTTATTTTGAGCTCATGTTATATATACATATATTCATGAGTGACCCCCCCCCCCCCCATTTTGCAATACAACACATCATTTATCAAGCGGTGTTTAGTGGCCTTAGTAGCCAACCACCTTTTCTCACTCTTACTCATATGTGTAGGTGCCTCACCATGCTCAAAAAAATAAAGCACATCTTGTAGTTGAAACTTACCCTGAAACAAGGGGAGGTTTACTGCAATCATGCTCACCATTACCTCTTTCAAAATTTCAACTGCTAGAGCATCTGCATTGCCATTTGTGTGCCTTGGCACAAAATAGATCTGGGCTTTCTATAGCTTCCTCATGAGAGTTTTAGCTTCTCTCATTTTCACAGATAAATTATCATTTATACAAGCCAAGATTCCTTTCATTTTCTTAACAATTAGCATAGAATCCCCAAAAACATTAAGTCAAGTGACACCAATGTGAGAGACACCACGTCAAATCTAAAAGAAAGGCTTGATATTTTGCCTCATTGTTAGAATGGGCATCCTCCAAGATGATACCTTCTCCATAAAGTTTGTCACCTTTGGGACTGAACACCACTATTCCTGCTGCCACTTTGTCTTTAACACGCTCCTAGGCCCCATCAAAGTAGAAGGCATGGGCTTTCTCCACCCCTGGTGGGTCCTCAAGAGGAGGTGTCTCATCTTTTACCTTTCCCTTCTCTTTTTCCTTCTTTTCATGGCATCTATGGGTCAATAAATAAGCTAGGCAAGCCTGAGTAGAGTCCTCTACCTTGAAGATGTAGTCAAAATCTTGGAGTTGTATCACCCACTTAGCGATTTTGGCTGAAAAATCCATGTGCTATAAGGTATAGGGAAAACGCTCTTCTGTCGTGATGATCACTGTGAACGGCCTATGGAGAAGATAAGGACGAAACTTTCTTACAGCAAACATTAGAGACAAAACCATTACCTCCACCATCTTGTACCCTCGTTTTGATGCTGTCATTACTCTACTAGAAAAGTAAACTGGCCTCATCATGCCAGTTTAACATCCTTTTGTATTAGTGCTACCCCTAGAGCATCTTCCCCAAAACTCGGGTTGACAAAAAACTCTTGATCCCAAAAAGGTTGTAAAATTATGGGAAGGGTGGTGAGAGCCTTCTTCACCTCATGAAAGCACATTTCTCTTTTGTCACTCCATAGGAGCTCCTTAGAGTGGGTCAATTGTTGTAGTGGAAATACTAATTGGGAGAGAATATGAATGAACCACCCATATATCGCACCTTCTGAATGAAAGAGGTTAATTTCTTCACAGAAGATGGTGATGGCACCACTAATAGGGCCTTAATTTTGTTTGGATCTGCTTCAATGCTCCTCTCACTTACGACATGCCCTAACAAAGTTACACTACTTTTGCCAATATGACACTTCTCATAGTTTAGCTGCCCTCCCATTTGTGCGAGGTAGTTGAAACCTTCATCCACCTTCCCTAGATGTAGAGCCTTAGAACTATAAATACAAAAATCATCAATAAAGATCCTAATGGATGTCCCAAAATATGGCTAGAAGACATAATTTATGAATTGCTCAAAGGTAGTTGGGGAATTTGTTAATCCAAATGGCATCACTTTGTAAGCAAAGCACCCCAAAGGCATGATGAAGGTGGTCTTCTATTGATCCTCCTCAACTATTCAAATTTGGAAATAACCTAAATACCTATCACAAACAGTGTATCTCTCATGCTTGGCCACCTCATTGAGTATTTCATCCTGAAAGGGAAGAGAAAAGTGATCTCTCTTTGTTGCATCATTTAGCGACTTGTAGTCCACATAAATCCGTCATTTTCTGTTCTTCTTGGATGTCACCACTACAGGTGAAACCCACTCAGAGTCCCCTACTAGATATATGAATCCTACCTTCAAAAGTCATTGTACCTCAGTGAGAAGAGCATTTTGTTCAACTACTCCCAACTGTGATAGCCGTTGCACCACTGGCCTTAATCCATCTTTTATATTAATGTGATGTTGTATTGTTGTCACACTTGTGATGTGTTCATAATCAGAAATAAAAAGTGTAGAGTGTTTTATCACCACTTTCATGTAGGCTTCCTTCTCCTTAGCTGATAGATCCTTAGCCAACATTTTTTCTAACCCCTCCTTCTCGACCTTTGGAAGCTACTGTGGAATTTCACTACTAGAAGGCCCTTTCAATGTAATCCCCATCAGCTTTGTTCCTCCTCATTAGAAGACTCACCCTTTGTCATAGATGACCAATCCTCGCTGAAACTCCATTCATCAACGGTGGTCTCTAACACAAGATCCTCCTCTCGGATCTCCTTCATGTTTTAGATAGTGCTCTTTCATTTTTTTTGCAGCCCCTTTTGTTGCCTTAGCTTTGAAGCCATTGTCTCCCAATCTTGTCTGGATTTCATTCCCATTAGCCATGGTCACCCGTTCTCCTTCACTGGCATGATATACATGTCAAGCTCTAATCTCACTCTACACACCTTTACCTTGACTTTCTTTATAACTCCCAAACAATTTACTACTACATTGTTAGCCATTTTGGCCCCAAATTCAATAGTTTGATTTACCTCTAATCCCAAGCGATGCATCACCTTTTCCATCATGACACAAATATCTGCACCTCCATCCACATATGTCTTGGATACTCTATGCACATTGATTTTGGCTTCCAATAGAGACACAATATCTTTCCTATTTCTAGCCTGCATTGTATTCACGTGTCTATTCTTCATGGGTCTAATGCTTACCATCTTTGAACATTGTCACTGTACTGTTGGAGATAGATGTAGTAATTATGGCCATGAAATTTTTGGCCCTTGATCCCTCACATAAGCAAGAAAATCATAAGCTCTCGTACCTTTACCGAGGGAAAAATCATCTGGCTCAATGTGTCGGTGTGATCGAGCCCTCCTCTTTTTACTGCTACATGTCTTTGCAACATTTGAAGACTATTCCTCTTCTTTCATATTTTCAACCTTCTCTGTTAGTGTAGGCTCCATCCTCTCAATTCTATAGGCTTTCTTCACCAATATTTCTTCAAACTCTGCTACTTTGGCCTTCCCTTTGGCATCACTCTCATCCAAACTTATCATCCTAACATCACGATTCTCTGTCTGTTGGACAAGCAAGGGCGGCACCTTTGCCAAGTGGTCGAGGATGCTAGAGAACTTGAACGGGTGGTGGAGGTCCTGGATTCAGTGGAACAAGCCTCTCCCTAGGTGGTGTCACTTGTTGTCCCCTTCTTCTTGAAACCCATCTCTTGGCAGATGCCTCAAATAACACCCAAAGTACATACCATGGCTAGTCTCCCCAGAATTATAGCAAACATACTCTCTTTCTTGTCTCCTTGGACCTCAATTGCCTTCATTTATGAGGGGAGGGGACTGTACTCCTTACACTAAATTCAATGAAAGGCTTTTAAGTTGATTAGTAATGCATTGTAGGAGCTCTTGCTCTAGCATCTTTGGTTTAGGTGGGACCTCTACTACTTTTCTAGGCCTTGGTATGGTCGGTAAAGCTTGCATGGGCTCAACTCCCCCCTTCAAGTCAGCTTGATACTTCAATTTCCTATCTTTCTCCCAGCATAAGTGACGAATTCTTCATAGGATATGGGAAACTTGTCTTTGATCTTCTCCCTTAGTACAGGGTGAAGATTGGCAAAAAAATAATCTTTCTTAAGGTAATCAGGTACTCTCTCTCCCTGAGCTAAGGAGGTTGTCCATTTATCCCACAATTTTATAAACATGCCTTCATATGCTTGGTACTCCCCTGGTAAGGTTTGGCCAAGATCTAGGATTTGTGTCCAAATATCTTCAAGAGGCTTTGTATCTTGGTACTTGTGTAAGAATGCGGTCCTGAGATCCTTCTAGAGTTATCCCTTGTAGGCTCCGGGACAGCTTGATACCACACTCGAGCATCACCCTTTAGAACTAAAGAGAAGATTCGTACTTTGGTTGCTTCATCATCCCGGCCTGTGACTAAGAAGGCCATTTCTAAGTCATCCAAAAATTCTAGAGCTTTCTCCCCTTTGTGCCCAAAAAAGCTTGGAAAAGCCATAATAGGAAGATGTTGATCTAGCTCAATACAAAACAAAGATGAAAACTTCTAGGCCTAAGTCATATATTATTAAGGGTAGAATAAATGGATTCACAAATACATTAATTTGAGCAAGACGATGAGGGCTGATTAAGCCCCTTATAATATTTTGAAACCTGAGCTTTGTGCTAACTATTATGTGCACAGTTTTGCCTAACAAGAGGACGAATAGGTCTATCTCGAATCCTTGTAAAAGAGTGCCAGGCTCGCTCTTGTGCAAATTGTACGCATTAGTTGGGAATATGATAAATTAGAATGGTGGGAAATGAGAAATGGGCTTAGGCCAATGGCCGGCCTTGTAAAAAAGGGGATGACCGCCCAAAAGGGATTTAGGGTTTTGTATATAAAGTTCAAAAGTGAATGAGAAGCTCATTCTTTTGGTATGTGGCAAAAGGAGTCTTCATCTTCTTCTCTTCTTCTCTCCTTCTTGCTTGTATGTGCTCTTGAGAGAGGGAGTGTGAGAGTGTGAGGGAGTGACTATGTGGGAGTGAGGGATCAAGAGGGTGAAGCTCTTCACCATCTCCTCTTCTCTTCTTCTCTTCTCTTCTCTTCTCTTCTCTTCCGCGCACTGCTATGGAGGATGGAGCTTGGAGATGGAGAAGGCTTGAGGATGCTTGAGCTAGCATCGAGAATTGTGGAGCTACCGAGGTGTGCAAGAGAGGAGGCTACTCACATTGGCATCAAGGTAAGCTCACTACACTCGTAGGATCGACGTCCCGTCAGCTAGGTGAGAGATAGCCATTACAGCTCGCTTGAAATGCTTGAAGCAATAAGCGGTCCGTGGTTCTTGGCGGTTGAACGAAAGCTCCCACATTTTGGTTCCATTGTTGCCGGGACCAACAGATTCAAGCTTGAGCACTTGCGCTGTCGTACTGCTGCGCATCCGAGATGTGGAATCCACCAAAAAGTTGTGTGGGAGTTGATATTTTGTACATACTTAGTAGTTATGTTTGCATTTTTGTTTTGCATGGGCAGTATAGTGGAGAGGGGTTTGGAGCAAGAGGAACTTATCTGTAATGCTCTAGTTGGCATGTATGTCGAGTATAGAAACCTACCAGATGCTGATGCTTGCAGAAATATTCATCTAGACATATTTATTGAGAATACCATGATCTCTATGTATGACAAGTGTGGAAGCATTGCGAAAGCAGATATAGTGTTTGATGGCTTATCCAGTGCGGATATTGTCTCGTGGAGTGCAGTGCTCACCACTTCTGTAGAGCTAGACCAAGGGGGGGGGGAGAAGGCACTTCAGTTTTATAGACATATGTGGTCGGGCTTCAAGCATGTGGCATTCTAACACAGAAGGATAAAGCCACGGCTGAGACAGGACAGTTGAGCAGAGCAATAGCACTGATCATAGGGCAAGCATTGCATTTGGATGCACAAAGTAAAGGTTGAGCATAGATGACCTCATGCCATTGCTTGGGAGGGTGTGATAGAGGTAGCAGAATATCAACTTGGTGGTCCTTAAATGGGGCTGTTGCTAATTCCCCTTTCACTCCAAAAGTAAGGTCAGTTTATAAACCAAATCCTACAGTGCAGCCTACAACTATTGAAGGTCAACAAACTGGTTGGAGCTGTTTGCCTCACAATCCAAAGAGTCAAGAGAAGGATTGCAAACCAATATCAGGTGAACAAGAAGACAGTACTGTAAATGGTAGTTTAGAGGATGTACATTCCGATTATCCAGATTCACAGGACTGGACTGTTGCAAACTCTAGACCCTCTCCCGAATATAGAGAGGAAAACTGCACTCAAGCCAAGGGTGACATCTAAAAGGAGGTCGATGAGAAAAACCGAATCACAGAACTTTTAAGTGTTACTGCAAGTGAAGGTAAAATGAAGCGAGCTTCAAGCGGCCTAGCTACAACAGAAGATGGGGGAAAAAGGCTGCTTTTCTGATGGCTATTATGGGGGGGAAGGCAGCTTTTCTAGACAAAGGAAGGAGCCTGAAGAGGAGAGGATCGAATGTTTTTCTAGGTAGGAGAAAAAAAGCAAAGGCGGAAGATGAAAATTCGAGTGTGTGGAAGGGGAGGAGGGTCGTCTGGTCTGGAAGGGTGCTAGCTCTGCATTCAGAGTGACAGAGGAGGAAGGACTTAACAGAGATGGCCAAATAAGGGAAGACATGAAGGAGACGATTCAGAAGTGGTATGATCGTGTTATGGACTTGCAGGAGAGTATAGTAATCCAGAATTGTAATCCAGAAAAACTCAATCAATTAAGGACAATTTTGAACGGCCTGGAACCAGGGAGTTGCGCGATGCTGTTTATCGGTTTGATGCACAAGGACGAGGCCATGAAACTTCTTGTGTAGTGGATATCACAAACACTGTAGCAGCAGCAATGTGGACGCTGGCAGCCTCATCAAGCACTGTGTCAATGATGAATTGCAACACACTTCTGCGAAAGCCCTTTGCAACAGACTTGGAGATCTTCCGCCATCACACATGTTTTGAATGTTTCAATGTGTCCACCATTGAGATACCATTAACATTCTCTCTCTATCCCTCTGTGTCAATGTCAGCTGGTGTTACACTTGCTACAGCATCAGACCGACTGGAACGACTACAATTCGCTTTGATGATGAAGTCAGTTTCTGTTCAGATCCTCTGAACCAGCAGCAATTGAAAGTCAGAATAAGTGTAAGCCTAAAGGGTACAAAGAACACTTGGGAGTTGGTGCTAGAAAATCTTAGGAGATCAGCACCTCCTGTGAGAGGGTTCCACAAAGGAAAAAGAGGAAAGTTAATTATTCCAAGGGATGTTCTGCATCAGATGCTTGGACTAAACAGAGTTGATCGATTTGTGATCGATGAGATCATCTCTTGGGTTTGTATTTTAGCTGGTTTGAAAGAGGGCTCTGCTATGAGAACTCTGCTATGAGACGTGTGTCGCAGAACTCGATTAGATTGCATCTCTGAGCAGCAGTTACAGTAAATCTTTTGTTGTGGGATGCAGCTGCCTGTGTGCAGTCACGACGAGGTTCTAAACAGGCTTGGTTTGGCAAGGACACAATTGCATTGAGAAGATAGGTTTGATTTCCTGTGCACTAAGTTTACCTGATATATCTCTGTATCATCAGTAATGTAAAGGCTGTTCTTTGTGTGGGCAAGGCAAGAACTGAGGTAAAGGTCTGATGTATGGAGGCTTGTTAACTTTGTAAGAGGGATATATTGTGCCATTGATTTCTTCTAGAATGTATTTGTGATTCATTAATCGTGTTGATGGAACTTTGGTGCTCTAAGAGGTTGTACCCAAGATACTTCCCTAACACAATCTGTTAGATAAAAACAACTTCCATTACTGCATGCTGTACATCAGCTTGGTCTTTCAGTGATTGGATCTATTGCTTTAAATCAAAATAATTGTTTTTTAACCATAGTCGCTGCCATCTATGCCCAGAGGCTATTTAGACTTCTTCTTCTTGAACCTTGTATTTGTTATTGGCAGAAATAAAACAGAGTCTTGACATTATTTCCTCATCTTGCTTATTCATCTGTTTGATCCTTTATCCTGAAATTTATCAAGGTCTTTTGAAGACGCGATTTTGCTTTCACAAACCCTTCGACATCTTTGGTGAACCCGATGTGAAAGTGTTGCAGAAATTTCAGGATGGGAGATACTTCAGCCTCTATTTCAGCCTCTTCTACAATTCCAGCTGCGTCCTCTACTTCAGCTCCATCAATGACTGCTGCGTCAAGTACTTCAACAGAGGATCTAAAGCAGATTTTGCAGAATATGTCCATGTATATGCAGCTCCAAAATCAGCAGACACAATTGTATATGCAGCAGCAGCAACAATTGCATCAACAGCAGTTGTCTCAGCAAAGACAACTCTATTCGGAGCAGGAGAATGCAAACAACGCGACTAAGGCTATTGAAGCAGTTGAGAATGAGAAGAAGCTATTTGACGGACGAAATGTTTCAGCATATTTGAAGACATATGAGATCAAGATGGGGTTTTTCGGAGTTCCAGTTGGACTTATGAGTAAGTACTTCCTTCGTCTTGTCACACCCGCTTTGAGGGAAAAAGTGACTCATCTTTTTATTCAAAATACACATTGGCAAGATTTTAAGAAGGCCCTGAAAGAAGAATATTTCCTTGAGGACTTTGGTATGGCTACTCGGCGGTCATTCCGAGAGTGGATCTACATGCCAAACAAAGGTCTAGCTACTTCAGAGTTGATTCGAGAATTTGTAGAAAGGTATAGTCAGCTTGATGCCATTGAACAAAGAGCATTGGATGTTGAAAAAGTTGAGCTTTTCTTGCAAGCTGCAGATCCTGCTCTTCAAGAAGAATTGGGTGAGCTTCTTGAGGATCACACGAAGCCTATGGGTCTTAAAACGAATTGGCAGGATGCTCAAGATGCAGTCTCGACTTTGACCAAGAGGAGGATATGGAAGACTCGCCTACAGAATGGTTCCATGACACCTACACCATCATCTGCTCCTATGATTGCTTCTATCCCTATTATTTCTTCTCCTCCTCAGCCAGTTTCTTGGCCTATGCCAGTGCCTACTGTTTCCACTCCTCCTATTCCTCCTGTTCCACGACCGATGCCTACACCTTCTGCTCCAAAACCATCCGATCCATCGGTGCCCACCTCTCTTGATGACATAATCAAAGGCATAACAGATTTGACACTGGAGTCAGTCAAAGCGGAGTTGGTGGGAAAGTTGAAAGAGCAGTTTGCTTCGACTGCGCCTACTACTTCTTCTAGTGCTCCTAGTGCACCTAGGAGCGCTCCTAGTGCACCTAGGAGAGATCGGAGATGTATTTGGTGTGATAGTACGGACCATCAGCATTGTAGGGATTGTGAATCTTTTCAGGATGCAAGGAGGAAGAATTTGGTATATTGGGGGCAAGATGGTAAGATTTGGTTGACTGAGATAGGAGCTCCACTTGCTACCAACTTTGGTAAAGGTGAAATGAAGAAGTTAGTGGATGATATGGCTGTGCATACTTCTTATGTGACAACTAGAGGTGATGCTTCTGCATATGGAGTCCAGATTGAGAAGGGATCAGAGACTCAGTCAGCACTATGGACTTATGCTATGGAGACTGCAAACAAGGGAAAAATTCAGCAAACTGTTTTGACTAGTGCAAGCTCTAGCATCAGATCAGAGACAGGTTGGGACTCGCCTGTTGACAGGTACTCTATTTATGCTTATTTGGCTAAGTCTCAGGGAGTAGATGTACTTGTTGAGGAGAAGCGTAAGAGGGATGAAGAAAATCTAAGTGCAGCTAAAAAGACTAGAGGGGGTGAGTTTGTTACTCCACCTACTGCAGGACTGTCTTCAAGATCAGGGCCAGATCGACAGATGGAAGATGCTCAAAAGAGAGAAAAGAGGCAAGAGCCTAGAGAGAGAAAGCAGCCAGGGTTTAGATTGATGTCTGATATTGAGACATCTACAGACATGAAGAAAATCTTTAATGACAAGATACTTGGCAGTGAGGTGACTTTCACTATTTCTGAGATTTTGGGCATCTCAAAAAGGGAGTTTCAGGATCAGTTTCAGGAGGTTTTGAAGAGGAAAAGACATGCATTGTCTACCACTGATACACAGGGAGTTTTGATTGGGGAGTTGGATGAGGATGAGGATGAGGTTATGGTTGAGAATGCTTCTATTTTTTCGCAGGTAGAGAAGAGGGTTCAGCCTATGCATTATGCTGAAATTGATGAGCCTGTCTTGATACCGCGTAGTCACTTTTCGCTAGGGCAACTACAGAGACGATGGTAAAGATTGGAGAGAAACAGGTGCCTTATGTTGCATTGGTGAATCATGGTTTAGAGATTAATCTCATAGTTCGTGGAGTTTATGAGAGTAACAGATGGCCTATGGATGTAGAGCATGGGTGGCGTATGAGAGCTGCCAATAACACTGCAGGTGATTTGTATGCTGCCTGTCCTAGTGTCAGGGTTTCTATTGGTGATGTAGAGGAGGATTTTCATTTCTTCGTGCAGGATTCATGCTCTTATCCTATAATTCTTGGACAGCCATTCATCACAGAGATGCGCATGGAAACAAAGGTCATGGATGATGGATCTGCTTATGCACGGATTCGCAGTAAAGATGGTATGAGAGCAGTTCAGTTTATGACTGTGTGTGTGAACCATGTTAGAAACAGGGATACTCTCAGAGATGCACCTTTGCCCACTGTGAGGGATTCGGGTTTTCATTAGGTACCGCCGTTTCGCGAGACGACGGTGGTACAAAGCAGAGGAGATTGGAGTTCTCGCCTCCTGGCAGCAGTGTTTTCTCCTCCGGTTTTATTGGGATTTCAGCAAATAGTTCAATGAGCTATCAGAAGACTTCTAGGTTGCCTAGAGCTGCCAGGCAGTATATATGCAGGAAGGAGAAAAATTTGAAAAATGTAGGAATTTTGGAGGATGATGAGCATATAGATGGGATGTATGACAGTGTGATTTGTGCAAAAACGATGACACAGATGGGAGATATACTGAAAACTGATATGCAGAATTGTCACAGTAATGTATTAGTGCAGTCCCTGGACATGTTTCATGAAATTGCAGATTTTGTGTCATAGATTGAGTCAGAGGCTGAGGTAACTCAGCAAAGAGTGTTGAGTGCTGAAGAAATTCAGCAAACAGAGTTTCCAGCTGGTTATGATCAGCTTTCAGAGACACAGAGGGCTGAAAACTTTCAGTCAACAGAGTTTACTGCTGAAATATTTCAGCATCCAGAGTTTAGGGTTGTTTCTTTGTAGTCCATAGAGCAGAGGGCTGAGAATATTCAGCCATTGGAGTGCAGAATTGCTGATTTACAGCAAGATTTGTGTAATGCAGAAGAGCATAATGAAGCCAGGGTTGACATGAAATACAAAACTGTGGATAAGAAGGTAAAGCCGGTTGCTGTACCGCTTTCACCTGATAGTGATCAGCAAATAGAGAGGGCTGCCAAACAGCCAATTTTGAGGAATCCGGAGCATATTGGTCATAAATTTTCAGCAGAGACTCTTGCTAGATTGAAAATTGGAAATGGTGATTTCTTGCTACCCATAGAGAAGCAATGCTTTCAAGAGATGCTTGAGCGACATGGAAGGGGATTTACTTTTTTCCCGCATGAGATTGGATGTGTGAGTCCAGATATTGTTGCTCCTATGGTCATTTTTACTATTCCTCATATTCCATGGAATCTCCAACCTATTCCAGTGCCTAAAGCACACCTTCCAAAGTTGATTGATTTATTGAATGAGAAAATCAGAATGGGAATTCTTGAGCCTTCATCTGCACCATACTCAAACAGGTGGTTTACAGTTCTAAAGAAGAATGGTACTCTCTGATTTATTTAGGATATGCAGCTAGTGAACAGAGTTACTATCAGGAATGTTGGTATAGGTCCAGTTGTGGATGAGTTTGCAGAGGCATTTGCTAGACGTGCCATATATTCTTTAGGTGATTTGTATTCAAGATATGATCAGTTTCAGCTGGCTTTGGAAAGCAGGGACATAACCACCATGAGAACTCCTATTGGGCTTGTCAGGATGTGTACCTTCCCTCAAGGTGCCATAATTCTGTTGCGCATATAATGAATGCCATGCATAAGGTCCTTCGAGATTACATACCTCAGCTTACTATGCCTTTCTTGGATGATGTGCCCATTAAGGGGTGTGCAGAAGAAGAGAAGAATGAGAGTATAAATGAGCAGGGATGCAGATACTTTGTGGTTGATCATATTTCAGCATGTGAGAAGATTTTGGCCAGGTTAGAAGAAGTGAACTTGACACT
This sequence comes from Lygodium microphyllum, assembly GCF_053477565.2. Taxonomy (NCBI): domain Eukaryota; kingdom Viridiplantae; phylum Streptophyta; class Polypodiopsida; order Schizaeales; family Lygodiaceae; genus Lygodium; species Lygodium microphyllum. Next base: position 156,594,713 of record NC_141140.1, on the reverse strand, counting down.
TTCAGGGCAAAAATCTGTTTTTGGAGTGAATGAGGTTGTCATTGTTGGACATATGTGTGGGTATTATGGCAGGAAACCCTCACCTGATAAGGTGAATGCTATAGGAAAGATTGCGGAGTATTGTTCTACCACTTCAGAGGTACGGAGATTCATTGGAGCTTGTGTGTTTTATATGATTTGGATACCTCATTTTGCACACATAGTAGATTGTTTATATGAGCTACTTCGAAAGGGGCAGAAATTCTATTGGGATGAGAGCCACACTAGAGCTATGCGGAAATTGAAGAAGTTATTGCGGAATGCTCCTACTCTCAGGAAAGCGGATTATAATTGTGAAAGGCCTATTGTATTGATAGTTGACACTAGTCCAATTGGCATAGGTTGGGCTGTGGGTCAAGATGATGCAGATGGAAACAGGTATGCCATTCGGTTTGGGGTGAAAGTCCTAAATGAGAGACAGAGGAGATATCCGCAAATCAAGAGGGAGTTATTGGGGATTGTTACGGCTCTCAAATGTGACAAGGAGTACTTTATTGGAGCTTCAGTTGTGGTAGAGACAGATTGCTTGCCATTGATTGGTATGATCACGAGTTGCTCTACTCCGGATATAGCTATGTTGAGATGGATTGCATACATCAGGTCATTAAATCCGGAATTTAAACACATAGCAGGGAAGGATAATCCAGTGTGGCAGATATGTTGTCTAGAGCCAGATATGATGATGAGGAGACTCTACTTGCAAAAGAGGATGATGCAGAAATTTCAGCCACTATGGTTGATCATGTTTGTTATGTCTATGATATTGTGGCTTTCATAGAAGAACTCTATGTTGGAGATTGGTTGCAGATTGGCAGGTACCTTAGTACACTAAGCAAAAGAGATGAATGGACAGATGAAGAGTTTAAGAAGATCAGAAGGAAAGCCTATGGTTATTTTCTCAAGGACGGATTTCTTTGGAAGCATCCAAAGAAAAGAGGCGAATTACCTTTGCGGGTTGTCTGCGATAAAGAGACACAGTTACAGGTAATGAGGGAGTTTCATGAGAGTCATTGGGCTGGTCATAGAGGAGTGTGGGCTACTTATGAGAAAACCAAGGAGAAATATTGGTGGAAAGGCACGTACAGAGATGTTTCTCACTTTGTTGAGACTTGCAGAGACTGCCAGATGTATTCGGTAGTGCGTCATCGAGATGAGCTTCATCCGACCTATCCACTATGCATTCATTATAAGTGGGTAGTTGATTTGGTTACTATGCCTATGGGTCTATGGCAGATGAGGTATATTGTTTTGGCTAGAGAGGATCTTACTAATCATGTTGAGGGCAGATCTTTGAGAACGAAGACCACTAGTGCAGTGTGTAAGTTCTTATTGGAAGAAATTTTCTACAGGTATGGTTGTGTGGGTAAGATCACTGCGGATCGTGGTGAATTGGATGCAGATGAAGCTAGGGAGTTTTTCTCTCAGCTACTACTAGGAATCAAGTTGGCTCTAAGTACAGCATATAATCCAGAGGGAAATGGGAAGAGTGAAAGAGGGCATCCGTCGATAGTGAAAGCATTAGCCAAAGCATGCAGAGGATGGATTGGAGAATGGCCAAGACTTCTACCATTTGCTTTATGGGCCGATCATACGACTCACAGTGTTACCACAGGATATATGCCTGTAGAGTTGATGTATGGTCAGAAACCTGTTATGCCAACTGAGACTTGTGCTTTGACTTGGTCAGTTTTACCTTGGCAGGAGGATTTGACGAGAGAGGAGCTCTTAGCTCTTCGGATTCGACAGTTGGAGAGGAGACCAGAGGATATTCAGCTAGCTATTGACAGGTTGAAGGTTGCTAGACTAAGAAATAAGGACAGGTTTGACAGCAGGCATCGCTTGCGGCCTAGAGCAATAGAAGAGGGAGATTGGGTATTGGTCTTTGATAGCAGCCTTGAAAATCAGCATACTGCACTTCGGAAGATGGTGAAAAGATGGTTTGGACCGTACATAGTCACATGTCTTTGATAATGCAACATATGAGCTGACAGAATTGGATGGGACAGTGCTTAGAGTGCCTATTGCTGGAAAAAGAATCAAGATTTTCAAGAAAAGAGATGATGAAGATTATGCATTGGAAGAATTTGCAAGAGAATAACGAGAAGAAACTCCGATAGAAGAGACAGATGATATGACAGATAATCTTGTTGATATACCGGAAATGCATAATGAAGAGATTGATCTGTTTGTGGATCTTGATGATAATGATCATGGGTAGTTGGCCCATCCGGAGGATGTGCAGGATTAGAGGGGGTAGATGTCAACTGCTGCGCATCCGAGATGTGGAATCCACCAAAAAGTTGTGTTGGGAGTTGATATTTTGTACATACTTAGTAGTTATGTTTGCATTTTTGTTTTGCATGGGCAGTATAGTGGAGAGGGGTTTGGAGCAAGAGGAACTTATCTGTAATGCTCTAGTTGGCATGTATGTCGATTATAGAAACCTACCAGATGCTGATGCTTGCAGAAATATTCATCTAGACATATTTATTGAGAATACCATGATCTCTATGTATGACAAGTGTGGAAGCATTGCGAAAGCAGATATAGTGTTTGATGGCTTATCCAGTCCGGATGTTGTCTCGTGGATTGCAGTGCTCACCACTTATGTAGAGCTAGACCAAGGGGGGAGAGAAGGCACTTCAGTTTTATAGACATATGTGGTCGGGCTTCAAGCATGTGGCATTCTAACACAAAAGGATAAAGCCATGGCTGAGACAGGGCAGTTGAGCAGAGCAATAGCACTGATCATAGGGCAAGCATTGCATTTGGATGCACAAAGTAAAGGTTGAGCATATATGACCTCATGCCATTGCTTGGGAGGGTGTGATAGAGGCAGCATAATATCAACTTGGTGGTCCTTAAATGGGGCTGTTGCTAATTCCCCTTTCACTCCAAAAGTAAGGTCAGTTTATAAACCAAATCCTACAGTGCAGCCTACAACTATTGAAGGTCAACAAACTGGTTGGAGCTGTTTTCCTCACAATCTAAAGAGTCAAGAGAAGGATTGCAAACCAATATCAGGTGAACAAGAAGACAGTACTGTAAATGGTAGTTTAGAGATGTATAGATTGTCCCATTACCTAGGAGAATTTCAAGAAGAAGTTTATGCAGAATTTCCTTCCTCCACAATTCCATGAAAAAGCCATAAAGCAATGGGACCTTCTTCAACAACGAGATCGTGAGCCCATTCCTCAGTACACCGAGCGTTTTTGGAATGCATTACTCTAGTTACGCATGCTTGAAGACGTACCTAAAGTGACACACAAGCGTAAGTATATGTCTGGACTAATTGGGCATTACTACGCTGAAGTTAATATGTTCAAGCCTGCAACTCTTGAAGACGCAATTTCATTAGCTCATGACACTGAAGACAAGCTGCGAGGAAGAGACAGACATCCACAGCAATTCCAAGCCAATGGTAACTATGCATCTAAGCAATTCAACTCAAATTTTAGAAGATTTAATCAAGGTCGTTTCTCTTCATCATCTTTTCGTAAAAATTGGGCAAAACCACCTGCTTTACCATCCAATGCCAATCAAAACCCCAAGCCTATTCCACAGCCAAATCCTAATGTCCCTAGACTTCCTGCCATTGCAAACAATGTAACCAAAGCCAAGCCAATAGTATGTTATAAATGCTACCAGCCTGGACATCTAGCAGCAAATTGTCATTCGAAGAAGCCACCTGTCCATATCAACTACCTTGGAGCAATGGAAGAAGATGAACATGAAGAAATGCCTAATTTCATGGAAGATGAGGACGACACTACTACTCCTTCGGATACTTTACCAGGTATGCCAACTCCACATTGTTTATTGACAATGAAATGTTTAATGCATGGAAAGGAAAAGATTATTTTGCATGATGATGGTAGTACTCATGATTTTATTTCTGCAAAGCTAGTAAAAGAATTGAAATTACAGACTGTACCTACGCATTATCGCATAAAAGTAGCATTCTTAGGCACTAGGTATAATGGTACACAGGAAGTGCATGACTTAGAAATTCAAATTGGTGAATACATTGAAAGAATGAATTTTCTAGTTGTACCACTATAGTCTAGTGACATTATTTTAGGTATGCCTTGGCGTCATCAACATAATCCAGATATAGATTATTCCACACATTCAATTAATATTAATTTTCAAGGAAAACATATTACATTGTATGGTATGCACGCATCTAATGTTTTTCCACTACTTTCGCATACTCAAGCTAAACGTGCATTACGTAAAAGTAGTAAATCTCATCTCATTTGGGTGAATGAACTGCAAGTTAAAGAAAATCATATGCACCCTAGGCATAAAGAATTTCTTGCACATTTTAAAGACTGTTTTGCCGAAGATCTACCACCTGGTTTACCTCCTTCACGTCCAGAAGACCATAAAATAGGTTTGATTCCTGGTACACAACCACCTTGTAAAGCACCATATAGGCATAACCAGATAGAGCAAAAAGAAATTCAAAGTCAAGTTGAGGAATTACTAAATAGAGGATTGATTAGACCTAGTAGTTCTCCATTTGGTGCACCTGTTCTGTTAGTAAAGAAAAAGAATAATACCTATCGTATGTGCATTGACTATCGAGCTTTAAATAAAATCACAGTAAAGAATAGGTATCCAATTCCTAGAGTCGATGACCTTATGGATAAACTGCAAGGTTCTGTCATATTTAGTAAAATAGACCTTAAGTTTGGTTATCATCAGGTGAGACTAGATAAGTCAGACATATTCAAGACTGCATTTAGGACACAGTTTGGTCATTATGAATTTTTAGTGATGCCTTTCAGATTGACTAATGCACTTGCTACATTTAGTAGAATGATGAATCGTATATTTTTGAAATATCAGTATTGTGTTATTGTCTTCTTTATGATATTTTGGTGTTTAGTCAAAATGAGAAAGAACATTATGAGCATTTGTCATTGGTTTTCCAGCTATTAAAAGATAATCAACTGTATGCAAATTCGGAAAAGAGTGAATTCTTTAAAACAGAAATTGAGTATTTAGGTCATATAGTATCATCTGATGGAATTAAGGTTGACCCTAAGAGAATAGATGCAATATTGAATTGGCCTGTACCTAAAAATGTGCATGAGTTACGATCATTCCTAGGTCTTGCTAGTTTCTATAGGAAGTTTGTGCGTAATTTTTCATTACTTGCTTTACCATTGGCCAAACTTTTGAAGAAAGGTATTGTTTATCATTGGTCCAAAAATCAACAGAAATATTTTGACTTATTGAAACATGCATTAATCCATGCTCTTGTCTTACAATTGCCTGATTTTAATAGACCATTCTTTTTAGTAGTGACTGATGCGAGCGGATCTGGAATAGGAGCCGTACTTATGCAAGACAACCATCCCATAGCCTATTCTAGTTGTAAGCTGAAACCCACCGAACTGAAATATTCCACATATGACAAAGAATTATTAGCCGTGGTACAAGCCTTGAGACAGTGGAAACACTACTTAATGGGCTCTAAATTTATGATAAAGACCGATCAACAAAGTATTAGACATTTACTTAGCCAACCTCAAATATCTGACCGGCATATCAAATGGGCATCCTTTATTCAAAGTTTTCATCCTATCATTCAATATCAACCCGATAAAGAAAATGTAGTGCCTGATGCATTAAGTAGAAGACCTACCATTCATAATATTTCTGTTATATCTTTTGATTCTTTGATTGCTATGAAAGATACTTATCATCAGGATATTACTTTTCATGCTGATTGGAATAAATTAGTTCAAAATAACTTGATTTCTATTGATTCACTATCTTATAATGATGGATTTATGTTTTATGAAAAGAGATTATGTGTTACAGTTCCATTCAGATCTTTTGTTTTGAATGAGATTCATTGTCCTCCATGTCAAGGTCATAGAGGTATCATATCTACTTTACGTACATTAACTGAAGATTTTTTTTGGCCACATATGGACACTGATGTATCTAACTTTGTTTCTGAATGTTTGATTTGTCAAAGAGTTAAGAGACATCATGGTAAACAGTATGGATTACTTATGCCTTTATCTATTCCATCGAGACCATGGGAACAAATTTCTATGGATTTTATTACTGGTTTACCTAATACTAAATCTAACCATGATATGATCTAGACAGTAGTAGATAGGTTTAGTAAACAAGCATATTTCATTCCATGTAAGAAAACTTTAACAGCATCACAGGCAACACAATTGTTTTTGAAAACTGTTTTCACTAACCATGGATTACCAAAAGTTATTATTTCTGATCGTGATTCTAGATTTTGTAACAACTTTTGGATTACTTTGTTTGCTAACCTAGGCACAAAAATTGATTTCTCATCTGCATTTCATCCTGAAACTAATGGACAAATAGAAGCCACTAACAGTACTATACTAGATCTTTTATGTGCTTACACTATTTCTAAACCACAGACATGGGATACACATTTGCATTTATTACAGTTTGCATATAACAATACACCACATACATCTACAAAGAAAGCACCGTTTGAAGTGATTTATGGTTATAGATTGTCTACACCTGTTGCATCTTTATCAAATAGAATTCAGAGTGCTGATGATATTGCTAGTATGCATAATACTATTTTTGATGAAGTTAAAGATATGATTGCCAAAGCCCGGCAATCATATACCAAGCAAGCCAATAAGAAAAGACAAGCAATGAATTTCAAAGTTGATGACTATGTTTGGTTGAGAAAGGAAAAACGTAGATTACAAAGTGTAGATAGACATCCAGTTGTGAAATTAGCCCCTAGATTCTATGGACCATTTAGGATCATTCACAAAATTAATGACAATGCATTCAAGTTAGAATTACCACCTACTGGAAAATTCACAACACATTTCACATTAGTTTATTAAGACCATTTAGAGGCCAATTACCTGTACACCCTGTTTATGAAAACCCACCTTTGTTAGAGGAAGAGACTGAAATACTTGAACCTGAAGCTATCATAGATACTGACTTTATGACCACTAGAACTGGCCGAAGATATTCTAGATATCTAGTCAAATTTATGAACCATCCTGTAGAGGAAGCACAATGGATGCACGCTAGAGACTTAAATGCTTTCCCCACTCTGTTAGCTCCACATTGAGCTAATAGCAAATGAGGTCAATTGCTATCCCACCACGGGGGTATGATGCCAGGAGGCATATTTCACGGTGGATTCCGTGAGGTTTTACGGTGGATTCCGTAAACTTTGATGACCGGGGCTCATACACAAAGTGGATTCTTTGTGCGAGAAGTTGATGGGGACGCCTATCCTTTTCGGGCGTTTCATTAATTTAGTGTGTACATGGGTGATTCCATTGCGGGTGATTCCGCAAAATGCATATTAAATTAATAAACGTTTATGAGTTTAGAGTGTGCACTCGTAATAAATTAAGGTTAGGATTGATTTCTAACCAGTTGATTTATTTATGTAGCTGAAGACTGCTAGGTATTCGCTTTTGTCGGTTTAATTGTATTATTTTACTAACGATTGTGAATGCTTCAGTTGATGTGTAGAGATAGCAGCAGTGGCGGAGGAAAGCATTGGAGGATAGCGAGTATTCGATTTATCACTTATATTTTGATGGGCGCATACCTTAGGCATGGCGCCTATATTTTGTCCCACCTATTTATTGAGGCGTTGGATATTTGTTTATTATTTTGTATGCGCATGGGCGCACGATTATGTTATTTGTACTTGGACATTGTATTGGGCATGCCAGACTCTTTGGGCACTGCCCGTTAGCTTTATTCCTATTTTGTGCTAAAGCAAACTCAAAAGCTAAAAGCTTGCTATTTTGTAATTTGGACTATTATTTGAGCTTGAAGATGATTAATACATAAAATACATACTTTGTGGAGCGCTCACACAAGGCATGGGGGGAGATTGCACCCAATTGGTCTCTTGTTTATGTCGTTCATGCTTTTTACCTTGAATTTTGTGCAAAAAGTAGAGTTCTATTGTTCTTGGGGACCTTCCGGCATTCACTACGCAAGCGTACAGCATCCGATCTGCGCACCAGTTTAGTTCGAGAAAACCTAGGAGGGGGACTCATCCTCGGAATCTGAATTCAGCTATAATGGAGGAGGAGATGGAACAAGAGGCGGAGGCTTCTTTGAAAGAGGAGCATGATCAGTCCACCACTAGCACACCACCAAGAGGAGGGGCAAGTGTAATACTTTTTTGAAGAAAGAAACCATAAGAAACATTACTACCTTCTTGACCCTTTTAGACTCTCTGAAAATGTTGATCCATCTTGTCCAGCATGAATGCGGCCCAATTAAACTTGGCTCCCTCAACGATCTAAATAGACACAGTGGAAAGCTCCTTGGATAGACATTTGGAAGCAAGCTTTCTGGATCTTGGAGGAACTAACATAGTTGCTTCCACACCAAAGAGGAGATAAGAATCCCCAGAGGTAGTAATAACTTTGCAGGATACCAAAGGGGTAGATGTCTCCTTTTGAAGAAGTGAAAGGATCTCCTCGGCAGTCAACAATTGATTGCCACTAGGTACAAATGAAGCTGAAAGAGGCAGACATAATGCCTCACTGATATTGACAGTGGATAGGCAAAAGCGTTGGTCATAGACCAACAAAAGAAACTAGTTTTTGTATGACACCAGGAAAGAGTAGCAGAGCTTGTTGTCCACTAGTGGAAACTTAAGTGCTACAAATGAACGGAGACCAACACAATGAATACAATCCGCCTCCAAGAGAAGGGAATAGTCATGCACTAGCAATGGCACATGCTAGATCACAATCGAGGGAGTAGAGGAATATGCCATTCAGACTACATAGGATATTCACACACACACACAACCAAGAAAAATAGGAAAACCCATGCGAAATCCAAACAAGCCACCACTAATAAAAATATCAAGAAAAAGAAACAGAGGAATAGATAGGATCAGACTAGACTTCCCCAATCAATCTACATCCTACGTAAAAAATTCGACATGGCCTATACACTCATGCAATCGAAAGCTCGGTGATATGCATGATAAACAGGCACCTTGTTCCCCGTAATCAAGCACTCAAAAAGAACAAAAACTCAAACACACTGTATCCCAGAAATTGACTAAACTCAAAACAAAATCACAGATTCAGACCATGAGAATAAACATAGATAAATATGACCAACATCTCTGATTAAGAAAGCCCAATCCCCATAAACATTGGGCATATACCTAAGGTGTGATAAAGTGAGCGAGTGATCACTATCGAATTCCTTTTAACCAATGAGAAGTTAAGTTACAATTCATTAGTAATTAAGTCCTTAATGCATGGTAAATTGAATTCGCATCCCAACCCCACTCAAACTAATTTGACTGAATGGACTAGAGGTCTCTAAAAAATGTAGTTCTTTGTTAGAAATTATTTGATTTGTGGTGCAAAGCACATGCATGCCTTGTTATGGGGATGTATGCCCAAGAATGAAAAATAATACTTTCTATTGTTTCTTAACCACTCTAGAACTTTCTAGAGAATCCCCAAAACAGGTTGTTCTTCCTACTTCAATTCCTCTTATCCTTCACTTCTATCTCCATTCTAACATAATGTGCCATCCTTTGGTTTTTTTTTTTGCCTTAAGTCAAAAAGTTCCCACCTTGAATAAAGACAATGTCATGACAACCTTGAAGCCACCTTGACTTGAACTAGAGCCTATGAGGTAATACACTTGTGATCTTTGCTAAGAACATGCAATTGAAAGCTTTGGAATTGGCTTAAAACCTTCAATCCTTCTCCTATCTCTGCCATCTCTAGAATCTAAGCTCTTGAACCCCAATACAATCTTCTCTCTCAAACCCCTGTGATTGATAGTGAAGTACCTCTTGAACCTTTAGACATTCACTGTAATCTACTAGTCTCTTGAGGATGCATCTCCAACTATCTTGCCTAGTTTTCTTGCTAAATCCCTGTGGTGATCTTCAACCCTACGCGCTACGACAACGTGACTTTGCGGGGTTCATTATTAATTACAAATTAATTGCATGTATACCGCGTGTGTGCATGCACATGTGAATGAATTCTAATTTATCAACTTAAGTGAGTTATGGTGCAATTATGCGTGTGCAACGGTAGGGGTTCCTTTCTTAATTAACGGTCAGGTTCATTTTAGTTACAAATTTATGAAAGTGAATTGTGTTGATTTTGTGGGTGCAACGGTCATTTTATTTTTATTTACAATTACCTGTGTGTTATTGTGCTCGTGGGAGAGGAGAAAAAAAAAGAACTTGGTAGTGTGAGGACACCCACAAGGTCTGAAGTGCACAATCCCTCATCCAAACAATCCATATGAGAGAAAAATCCACGAGTGAAAACAACAAAGCGACTAGCAACAGTCGACTTCCTATCACAAGTATGGAAAACCAAATACTAACACCATGGTACAAAAGAAAAAGATAGGGGACATGACAAAATTGTCAAATGGATATAGCATGTGTTAGGTGAGTGTATTATTTGTATTTATTTATATTATGGTTTTTTCGTGTAAGGGCTTAACGATATTTGTTGTTTGTTGTGTTATTTAGATTTGTTTGTTTTGTTGAGTGGAAAATTGAGTTTGTTTATTTGGGATTGGTTATTGTTTGTAGTTTTTCTTTATTTGGTTTTTTTTTTGTTTTTTAATAAAAAAATTTAAAGGTGTGTAGGTGTGGTGGAAGGTTTAAAGTGTAGATGGGCTTATTTTTTATTTTTTTTGGGTTTTTATTTTTATTTTTATTTCTTTTTTTAGTTTCTTATTTGTGTTGTGTGTATATGTTGTTTTTTTTATTTTTTGTGGGTGAATCTTTAAGAATAAAATGACGACTCAAATATCAAAAATGGAAAAAAGAAGTATCTTGAATTTTCAAGAATTTTAACATCAAATTTTTTGCAAATTTCTAAAGCATTTTTAAATGATTTTTAAACACAATGAATTATGTGCACATCAATTGTGTAAGTTTTTAGAGGTTTGGGGTGGGTCAAAATCATGACGAAATTTGTGTCTGTTTTTTTAGGAATTTTTTGGATTTTTTATTTTTTTAAATATATTTTTTACTAGGTTTGAATGAATTTTTAGGGAATTTTGTAATTTTGGCCATTTTCTTAATGATTTATCCAGTTTTATGTTTGTTTTTGAATTGTAGAGACATGGATTTTGTTGTGTGGTTTTTTATATTTAAAAATGTATTTTTATTAAATTTTATATTATTTTTGTGTTTTTAAAATTAAGAGAGGGGGGCCTATGGGTTGTGTGGTGTTCATTATTATGTTTTTTCTTTAAAGTTTATTGTGATTGTGCGTTTTGATGTTGTTAAATTGTGTAAAATTGCAAATGGAGAGGGGTGTGGGGGGTATCTTGGGTGGCCGAGGTCTTGGGATTGGGGATGGGCACCTAAGTGGGGTGGACGGGCAAGGGAGACAAGGAGGTCGTTGGAGATGAGAGGGGTGAGGATGAGGCGGCCGAGGCATGTCTAGTAGGGCGATGCGAGGTCTTCAGGTGGCGGCCAACGTGGCCAACACGGTGGACATCGGCATCCATGGTGGGCGGCGCCGCCAGCACTAGCGTTGTGATGGGCGGTGGGGGTGCATGCAAGGGGGCAGCCAACGACGAAACAGGTGGCACGGTGGTGGCGGTTCACAGCATGGCAGGTGGCCTGATGGCTACGCGGCAAGCACAACAGTGGTGTCTGCGGTGAAACAGGTGGCCGGGGCAGTTGTCCAGTGGGGTGGGTGGTTGGCAGCTGCTTCCGCTGTGGGTGGGGGAGAAGGGAGAGGGAGGGGGAGGGGTAGGGGGGAGGAGGAGGAAGAAGAAGGAGAGGGCTCACGAGGGAGAAGGAGGATGAGGGAGGGGAGAGAGGAGAGGAGGGTGCACGGCCGGGGAGGAGGGAGGGGAGCGGTTAAGGAAAGGGGGGTTGGGGGGATAGGTGTGTGTGTATGTGTGTGTGTTGGGGTTGGTTTTTCTTTGTTTGGTTTTTAAATTTATTACGTATTGTTTTGTTTATTATTATTATTTTGGGTTTTTGTGGTTTTGTTTTTTTTTATTTTTTGTTTTTTAAATTTAAAATGAAACGACCGCGGGGGGTACTTTGCGAGGGTAAAAAAATTTGTGTTTCGAGGATTGAGAGAATGTGCAAAAACACGTGGGGAGAGGACGGCGGGAGGGACGCGTCGATGTGTTTGAAAAATCGGAAGCGGAAATGTGCGCACAATCATGCATAACATGAGAACGTAGGATCAAAGACAAATTAAATTTGAAAAATTTGATTGTCGGGATGAAACATGGAAAAAAGAAAAAGTGTGCAAAATAATGTGCTTGACACGCCCGGGTAAATGAGAATATAGTTTCGATAGGGATAGGACACATTCACATGCGAAAAACGGTAAAAATACAAACAAAACATAATCAAAAATTAATAAGGAAAAATTCATGCATCGGAACGAAGGGCAAAAATAAGGGAAAATGTCAAGGGAAGTTTGTGGGATAGGTTTGTCTAGTCAAAATGCAGTTTTGATGGTGTTAGGGGGTATTCACATGGAAAAAATAGTAAAAACAAGCACAAAAATTCACGAAAAAATTAATAAAATAAAATCACTAGGTCAAAATAGGATAAGTGAAAAAGTAAAATTGTGCAAGGAAGCAAGTGGGACAAGGTTATCAAATCAAAATTAAATTCTAAGGTGGTCAATGCAAAGTTCATATGGAAAAACAGTAAAAAATGCACACAAGAATTCCCGAAAAGATGAAAATTTTAAGGACAAACAAATCGGACATTGGAATGATGGGCAGTAAAAAGAGAAAATGTCCAAAGGAAGGTGTAGGTTAGGGCTGTCACATCAAATCACTATACCGAAGCAAAAGAGGCGCGTTCGCATAAAAACACGTTAGAAAATTCTTCAAAAATTAATAACTCATGATTTGTGGCTTGGAATAGGGGGCTCTAAAAAGAAAAAGAGGCCAATTTGAAGGGAGGAACATGGCTATAAGGTCAGATTGGAAGTTTGGTGATCCTAGGGTGTGTTCACATAGAAAAGTGACAAAACAAAGAAAAAAGGCAAATGGACAAGGAACAACCCCAAGAACGGGCGTTTTTTGATTTGCGCACCAAAATTTGGGGGTTTTTGTGCATTTTCATGCCTCCATAATCAAGAGAGATGATTATGGATCTCTGATCTATGGAAGAAGAGCAAGATTTTGACTGTAATCTAATGAAATATGATGGAGAGAATTAAATTATGAAAAACTAGCCTTTCTCTCTCCTCTCTCCTCTTAGTGGTTGTTCATATGCATCAATTCAAGAGAGAAGGGGGAGGTTTGTGATAATGAATATGGACCAAATGATTATGCTAAAGAGATGGAGGACGTAGATTGGGCTGAGAGAGTGTGTCAACGACAAAGAAGAAGCATCAACGGGCTCCCATCTACGAAATACGAGCCTTGTAATCACAGTTTCTTTGCATAAGTGAGAGGTTCGTTTATTTTATGAAAAATGATTGGAGAAAGTGTTTGATTTTTTTTTCTTGATTTTTCATGTTGCATTCTCTCTAAAATACGAAAGAAAATAAGAAAATATGATGATATAATAATTTTTTGCAAAACATGCAAAACCCGTAAGTTGCGATTTTTATAAAAATAATAGAATTTGGGATTTTTATTAAGTGTTTTGGGATCATATGGGAGTAAAATAGATATGAAAATAATTTTTAGTATCCTTGATCAATAAGAATTTATAATTATGAAATATCTCATTTTTATGAAGAAATAAATAGGAAAATTTAGAAAAAATTAGGAAAAATAAAGGACAAATTAAATTTTTTCTTTAAAAATTAGAAAAAAATACATTTTATGGTTGTAAACATATAACGAGGTCGGAGCATGAGGATTAAGCCTCATTCAAGCCTTGTTTCCATGTTATAGTATGTTTTTATCGATTTTTATATGAAAAATTACATAAAAATGAACCCTACACCTACCCAATGAATGCAAAACCTAAACAGTAGGGGGAAAGAGAGTTTGTGAAAGTGTTTAGTGGCTGAAAATGATTCAAATTTTGATTTATTTGTCTATGCACAAGATATAGGACTGATTATTGTTTGAATTAAGGAGACTAGTAGCACAAAGAATTTCAGTGCTAGTCTCTAGCAATGTCGCATGCACGATTAGTTGAAAAATCATTGAAGGGTTATTTTTGCACTTCAGCTAGCTCATTTTTAATGATAAAATGCTTGAGCACAATGGTCATCCACATTTGCATTGAGCGTAACATGGTATCAAACTTAGATGCACTGCAATTGCTTTCCAAATATTGACCCACGTGGAGTATGTAAGAAAACACGAGCTGTAGGGTAGATGAATGGTTTCTTAGGGCAAGCTTGGTAAGGAAAGATAAAATCTCCTGGATTGTTCAAAATATATGAGTGGAGATTGTTCGTATGTTATTTACGTTAGAGCAGCATATCGAGGGGTCAATCCTCTCAATGTAGGAGAGTTGCAGTGAGGCCACGACATTTAGCCAGAGGGATCTCCCTTTGAGGAGTAAGGAAGGGCAATCGTTAGACTACATTCTACTACAAACGCAATATTTAGGGTAGCGATTAGGGCAATGTGTCCCTTAGACACTCTTGGCTGCGAGGCCATGTGGGGTTGTCTTGTGAGAGTTATAGAGGCCCTGCTAGTGCCTATAGCTAGTTTGGTCCCGTTTTAGGTCTCGACAGGTGGTGCATTTGTCGAGAGCTGCCTAGAAGTGGTGGTTTTCGAATCTTGGTTGTATAAGGGATCTATTAGCCTTATTCTATAATTGAGAGCTGCCTTGAAGCGGTGGATGTTAAAATTGGTTGATTACAATTATGGTAATTAGCATGACAACCAATTCAAGAAATCCCCATAATCCAAAAGATACTTTGTCCATTCTAAATGGTTTAGTGGGATTTTTAGTTAGGCATATTTGACTACTTTATTCTTTGCCTTAAAAGAGACACCATGCTCGAGTTTGGGTCGTTATGGGGAAGCACCCATGGAGTAATTTTGAGTAAGAATCCATGGGAGTTAGAGGAAAGATTAGGGAGCAAAAGTGAGGCTTGGAAGGCACATTAATTTATGATCCTCAATAATGGTAAGTTTTTAGAGGAAAAGATTGTGATGCCATTTGTTGGAGTAAAACATGCCTATGAGCAAGATATACATCTGATGTTAGGGCCTGATGTAGTTGGGTACCATAGTGCAATTGCTAAGATCCATAAAGCATTTGATGATATCTATATATGTGGGAAACCCTTGTCAGAGAGGAAGGTTCTATTGGGACCTATCTTTGATTCTAAGGAAACGGTAGCAAATGAGGATAGAATTATTAAAATATCATTAGTAGCTGATGGAGTAGACTCCCTATTGCATAGTGTAGGCCTTGCTAGACCACTTTATGAGGTGGTAGAAAGGGATAGCAAGGATAACATTAACCTTTCTACACTGATAAAGTTGCAAACAAAAAAGATTAGAGACCATGACACATGAGTATTAAGTCAAGATGAATATGAAGATTTTGATGACTCTATCTTGATCCCAAAGAAGAGAACTAAATGCCCTCCTCCTTACATGGATCTTCTAGTGTTTCATGGGCTACTAGATGAGGATCCAATGCTACATTTGAAAGAATATGGCCTAACTTGCCTTGCAAGTGGGTTCAATGATATACATCGGACGCTTGTATTTTCTAGCACCCTGAGGGGAGAAGCTAGGAAATGGTACTAGAGCCTCCCAAGAGGGTCGATTAAATCCTTTGATGAGCTATGTGATAAATTTTTAGATGAATACAAAAAGAAAGTGCCTATGATTGAGATTTTAGGGTAGCTTCTACAAATTAGATAGGAGCTTTACCCTTTTGCTAAAGAATACGCTAAAGCCTTTGATGATATTTTCAGTCTTTGGCCAAGATCCACTATGTTGCTAGGTCATGTGCTATGTGAGCTCTTTATGAGTGGTCTAGTGCTTTACCCTTTTGCTAAAGAATATGCTAAAGCCTTTGATGATATTCTCAGTCTTTGGCCAAGATCCACTATGTTGCCAGGTCATGTGCTATGCGAGCTCTTTATGAGTGGTCTGGTGCTTACTACTCAAATACAAGTAAGAATGCAAGGTCCTAAGTCATTAAATGAGGCCAAGATGCATGCAATCGACTATGAGAAATATATTCAAAAATGGAAAAATTTTTGGAGTTTTCTTGGTTCAATGCAAGTGTATCCAAATATCCAGCCAATTTTTCAAGGAGAAAATTCATTTGCTAATACCAAGACAACCTTAGCAGGAGATCTTGGTAGTCAAAATCTCCGAGTAGGAAGTGGTAATCCTATGAGTAGTGATAGTATGCCTCTTGGTGGTAAAAAGACTTCAAGCCAAGCAAGTCCCATTAGGGCTTGCAACACTTCCACGAGAGGTAACTGTGGAAGCACTAGTGATAGAACCATTGGGCCCACAAGTGTGGATAAGCGTGCTATGAGTGGTTCTAGTTGTGCTCCTAGTAAGGCTCTTGAAAGACATTTCCAATTTATGGATACAACATGATTTCAGGTAGATGCTATTCCTTTTAGTAAGAAGATGGTTCCTATAAATGAATAGTCACTCACAAAGTGGACAAAGGCAAGTAAAGACATCTGATATGAAGAAGATACATGATGCCAAAGGTCCATCTGTGCTCGATGGAAGTCATAAGGATGTGAGGCCATCTGGTTATAACAATAAGCCCGCATTGAGTCCATTAGATCAATGTGGCAAATAAGAATGTATAAGCATATAAAGAGAAATGTAAGATGGGTTTGGAGGCCCAAAACCCCTAAAAGTACTATTCGTGTGTGTGGTGAAAGGCCAAGATTTCCATGGAGTTATGCTTTGATAAATTCCAAGGAGGAGACCAAAGGTCATATTGATTCATCTGACAATATGCATTGCCGCCCTAAGATGCATCTAGGTGATGGGCCTAGGCCAGAAGCTCCACCTAGTTTAGGTCGTATAATTGAAATAGGTAATGATCCAATTAGGGAAGGGTTGAATGATCATAAATCTATGATTCTTCCTACAGGGGAAGTTTCTGGAAAGTTGGGATGATCGGTTCGTTTTGAATAATAACCAAAGAGATGAGATATATAAGCCCAAGAGGGTCGCTCATTCAGCTCATAGTACCCAGAAAGGGATGGGCCTTATTGCTGAGATATCAGTAGAAAGGCTTGGGCTAGTGGATCTACAAAAGGCCAAGATCAAGTCTTGAGCTATGTGGTATAAGAGATGGGGTTAGCCCTTACATCTCATGACATCTTTGGTTTGCCTTGGCTAGCCAGATAAGGTGCAATATATACGCTAAGAAAACCATGTATTTGGTTGATTAAAATGTTCTATTTCTTAAGGCCAAGAGGTCCGGTTTTTGTCAAGTTTAAATGATTTATTTCCTTAGGCCAAGAGGGCCAATTTTGTTGTGTGTGAAATGTGATACTTCCTTAGGCCAAGAGGGACATATGTCTGTCTGGTTCATGTACATTTAATGGCTTTCTATTTTAGTGATTCAATCACATAGGTTGATGAAGTCATTAGAGGGAGCCTTTGCTATGGAGGAGCTTCTTGCGGCCATTCCAAGTGGTTTCGTCCCCTTTCTGAGTTTTTCCCTTAAGTTGATAATG
Organism: Lygodium microphyllum; assembly: GCF_053477565.2. Lineage (NCBI taxonomy): Eukaryota > Viridiplantae > Streptophyta > Polypodiopsida > Schizaeales > Lygodiaceae > Lygodium > Lygodium microphyllum. The sequence goes on along the minus strand of NC_141140.1, from coordinate 156,577,020 downwards.
TTATATATGTATGTGGGGGTTAATTTCTTTTAGTTTGTTGGGGATCGAAAATCAAGGCATGAAATCCTAGGGTTTGGTTAGGTATATCTAGGGAGATTAGAGTAGTTATCTACCTCTTGTTAGGACATTGTCAGAGGCGATAAAGACCTATGCTAGAGGGCAGTCCTTGTGACCCTCTCCTTTTGCTTGCTAGGTAGTTGTCCTAGGAGTCCTTGTTAGGGTGAGGTAGTTAGAGAAGCCTGCCAAAATATCAAAAGAAGAGCAAATTCTGAATCTATCTAAAAATAAGAATTACAAAGGTGTGTAAAAATGGGTTCTAACCCCTCAATAGGAAAAGAAAAAGAAAAAGAAAAAGAAACTCCTACAAGCAATTGATTATCACCTTGCGAAGGCCTAGTAGGTACTTGGGGATGAGACCCGGGGCCGATGCCTTGTCTTCCTAGGGGTAGGAGCTAGCTGAAAAGAAAAGAAAAGAAGGTTAGATAAAAAATAAAAGTGAGTGTTAAAAAAGGATTAAGTGTTGCCTCACTAGAGCTTGGTAGACTCTTGGGTATTGAGTCCGGGCCGATGCCTTGTTCTCCTTGGGTCACTTTACGCTCAGCTCCCTCCTTTTTACATGCCCGAGTATGGAAACCTTGAATAGAAAATGTGTTACAAGAAAAATATGATAACCAAGCTATAGAAGTCCTCACCTAGTAGGAGGTCCTAGTCCAGTTGTCCTAAGTTAGGTAGGTAATTCTCAAACCACCACTAGGATGACCTCTTTGATAGGTTTTTTTCACCAGTTCATGTTTGAGCAGTTATTTAGAGACTCACTTTCGATTTCTATGAGATTATACTAGGCCTATCCCTTAGTGGATTTTTATGCCTTGATTTTGTCAAGGGGTGGGGTGAACATTGTGATGTGTTTTTGTTGTGTATTTTTTGTATCATCTTAATGCTCTTTGTGGTTATGCATGTGCAGATCTATTCATGGGATTCGATGGGTTGAGTCGCCCTATCCCATGGTCGACAATGAGAGCTAGATTTTAGAAGCCACTTTTCTGAGCCGTGCTTGAAGTGTTTGAGGCCATTTTTAGAGCAAAAAAGAACCAGGGAGGCATAAAAAACAAAATTTCATGAGAAATCAAATGGTGGCGAATGGCCGAGAGTTGGAGTTTTCCTAGATGCATTTTGACGTCAGGAATCCAATGCAAGTCTCAATTCATCGATTGAAGGTCGTTTGACCCCCCATTTAATCCCCACAAGGTTTGGCATTATAAAGTAGCTATGTGATTTGGGAGCCACAAAGTGCATGACGGGTCCAAGGTTTATCCAATCGTATCGCAATTCTGAGTTTGTTTGCCCCTTCAAACGAGTCGAAACCACTTGGTTTGCAGTGTGAACATGGAGGTTTTGAGCTAGATAATTTATAAATGAAATGAAACTCAAATGAAACTTTGAAAAAACATGTAAATTTCATATCGAGAAGGTGGTGGAGGGGGCGTTTTTTGATTTGCGACCTAAAATTTGGGGGTTTTTATGCATTTTCATGCCTCCACAATCAAGAGAGATGATGATGGATCTTTGATCTATGGAAGAAGCGCAAGATTTTGACTGTAATCTTATGAAATATGATGGAGGGAATCAAATTCTGAAAATCTAGTCTTTCTCTCTCTTCGCTCCTCTCTCCTCTTAGCGACTGTTCATATGCATGAATTCAAGAGAGAAGGGGGAGTGTTGTGGTGACAAATCTGAACCAAATGATGATACTACAGCAATGGAGGACATAGATTGGGCTGAGAGAGTGTATCAACGGCAAAGAAAAAGCGTTAGTGGCCTTGCGTCTACGAGATACAAGCCTCAGAATCACGGTTTCTATGCGTAAGTGAGTGATTCTTTTGTTTTATGGAAAATGATTGGAGAAAGTGTTTGATTTTGTTTGTTCTTGATTTTTCATGTTGCATTCTCTTTGAAATATGAAAGAAAATAAGAAAATACGATGATATAATAATTTTTCACAAAACACACAAAACCCATAAGTTGCAGCTTTTATAAAAATAATAAAATTGGGATTTTTGTTAAGTGTTTTAGGGTCATATGGGATAAAAATGGATATGAAAATAATGGAGTGTCCTTGATCAACAAGAATTTATAATTCTAAAATATCTCATTTTTATGAGGAAATAAATGAAAAAATTTAGTTTTTTCACTTAAAATTTTATGAAAAAATACATTTTATGTTTGTGAGACTATAACGAAGGTGGAGCATGAGGATTAAGCCTCAGTCAAGCCTTGTTTGTATGTTATAGTATGCTTTTATAGATTTTTATATAAAAAATTACATAAAAATGAACCCTACACCTACTCAATGAATGCAAAACCTAAACAGTAGAGGGGGAAGAGGGTTTGTGAAAGTGGTTAGTGGCTGAAAATGATTGAAATTTTGATTTATTTGTCTATGCACAACATATAGGATAGATTATCGTTTGAATTAAGGAGAGTAGTAGAACAAAGAAATTATGTGCTAGTCCCTAGCAACGCCGCATGTATGATTAGTTGGAAAATCATTGAAGAGTTGCTTTTCCACTTCACCTAGCTCGTTATTAATGATAAAATGCTTGAGCACAATAGTCATCCACATTTTCATTGAGCATAACATGGTATCAAACCTGGACACACTATAATTGCTTTTCAAATATTGACCTACGTGCAGTGTGTAAGGAAACTCGAGTTGTAGGGTAGATGAACGGTTTCTTGGGGAAAGCTTGGTAAGGAAAGATCAAATCTCCTGGATCGTTCAAAATATATAAGAGTGGAGATTGTTCGTATGTTCTTTATGTTAGAGTAGCACATGGAGGGGTCAATCCTCTCGATGTAGGAGAGCTACAATGGGGTAACGACATTTAGCCGAAGGGGTGCCTCCTTTATGTTTGTGTTACATGGTATATTATACCAAGATGTGTGGGATCTCCCTTTGAGGATTAAGGAAGGAAAATCGTTTGACTACATTCTACTACAAACGAAATATCTAGGGTAGAGATTAGGGCAGTGTGTCCCTTAGACGCTCTTGGCTGCGAGGCTATGTGGGATTATCTTGTGAGAGTTATAGAGGCCCGACTAGTTCCTACAGCCAGTGTTGGGCCCGTTCTAGGTCTGGACACTATGTGAAGATTTCTTATTCATGGTGTTATTTTCTTTGTTGTGATCATATAAAATATGAAAAATATGGTTGTTCATAGTACAAGATAGATTTTCTTGCTGTAGAAACCCCTTTTTCTTAGTGTTCCTTTTAGGGCTCCATGTGTCTTCCTCTTGGTCCTACAAATTGAGTTTCTCGATTACCTCAAGGTCTTCCCCTACTGGTGGGTTTGTTCAGTTTCTTAATTCTAAGTGAGTTTCTTGTTATTTACAAACAATCCTTAATTTACCATCACACTCTGTGTGTATGTATGCTCTTTTCCATACCCTGTGCAAAATCATGCTTTTAGCTTTTCTTTAGGTGCACTTTAAGTGTCGAAAAACAATGTGGGGTGCAATGGAGAATGGTTAATGTAGCCCAACACTTGTCTCTACGTTCTCGATCTAATAGGGCTTTAAGCTTGGTCACACTGGTGGTTTCTCTCGTTGGTCTCTAGGGTTTGCACAACGTATTTCCACTCAGTTAGGGTGAAATTGGAATCTATGAGTTGATTTTTGCTCTAAGTGGAGTTGGACTCTTGACTAGGCTACTAGAGGTTGCCTCTAGGCCATAGGTCACAATTTCTCATATTCTCAGCTTCTGTAAGTTAGGTCATTTATCTAAGAGGGGTTTCGGGGTTTGGTTTAGGTTGTTCTGGTGAGAGGCTGGGTGGTTTTTCATTGTTTTTATGTTTTTTCCTGTTGGTCCGATTCCTAGAATGGGACACGATGGTCCAGATCGTTTGACTCTAGGAGTAAGATGGTTTGAGTCCAATTGGGTGTGTCGGATTGGATGGCAGTTTGATCAGACCAAGGAAGTCTAATTCCTAAGTTTAATCCGATTTGGGGGTTGTCCAACTGGACAAAAAGGTGGTCTGAATGGGGTGTCTGATTGGACAAAAAGTTGTCCACCGGCCAGTCCAATGACTAACCAGTCACACGGCCCGATTCTACTAGCCAGACTATTTGATTGGTCCGTCGACTCCGGGATTCGAACATCGACGGGGTGGTCTCGTCCTATTCGAGTGTCTGATTGGCCCGATCAGACTAGCAAGGTTGTCCAAGTATCGCCTATCCGATTTCTGAAATCGGACAAGGAAGTGGGGTCTGAGTGTCCAATTCACCAGAATTGGAAGTCCGATTGTCCCATTCTAGAAATTAGGCACTATGAGGTCTGCTCAATTTTGACAGTCGAAGTGACAAAATCGATGAAAATCACCAAAACGAGACGATTTTAAGTATGTAATGCTTCAAGTAGCTTCAGATCAATACTATGGACACTAATCAATATTTGTGTACACTTGGTGTGGTCGAAAAGCACCTATATGCACCAATTGATTTGTCCAAAGGGGTAGGTATTTCCAACTCTCTCTCTCTATCTCTGTATGTCTATCTGTCTCTCTCTCTCTCTCTCAATGTTATGGTCACAAATGAGCTTGCTCCTTGCCCTTTTGGGTTTTAAACCCTTGCTACATTCAGCCTTGACTACGATCACTCCCCTTGTGACATTAACACATTTAAGCTCTCTTGTTCTCCATTTTTTCCTTGTTTGTGCCCTATTTGGGCTTGGTTTTACAGCAACAATCCTAAAGTGTCTGACCTCAATCTTTTGATCCTATCCTAATCTAAATGTAATAAAAATCAAAATCCCAATACTGAATTGATTCCTCCTACTTGCCTAACTATTAAAAAACCAAGATACTTACTTGTTACGAAGATTAAAACCCAAAAATCTCCTACATATCTCAAGCTTCGGTTCAGGGATGGAACCCTTACTTCATCGATCGATTTGAGGCATGTTAGTGCTCAAGCTTAAATCTGTTGGTCCAGACAACGGAAACAAAATAATGGGAGCTCACGCTCGACCGCCAAGACCCACGGACTGCTTATTTCTTTCAAGTATTTCAAGTGAGCACAAATGGCTATCTCTCACCTAGCCGATGCGCCTTCGATCATCCTACCAGGGTGTAGTGAGCTTACCTTGATGCCCAAATGAGTAGCCTTCTCCCTTAAGCAAGCCAGTAGCTCCACAATTCGTGATACTAGCTCAAGCATCCTTAAACCTCCACCTCCAAGCTCCATCCTCCATAGCCAGGTGTAAGAAATGAGAAGAGAAAAGAAGAGAAGAAGAAGAGATGAGATTATGGAGAGCTTCTTCTCCTTCATCCCTCACCCTCACACACTCACTCCCTCATACTCTCACACTCCCTCTCTCCCTCATCAAGCACAAGCAAGAAGAAGAAGATCTTTTGCCACACACCAAAGATGTTGAGAGCGCAAGCTCAACACGTGCGGACATTGATGATGGACCTCCTGGCTAAATGAGTCCTCACGTCTACACTTAGCACATTGGTAGTCATTATGATATACATGGCCACTTACTTATCAGATATTATATTTTATTTGTTACACGTACCTATAGCCGGCAAAGATATAACGCCAGTTGGTTAGTGTAGTCGGTTATGCATTGTTTGACTTAGAAGGCCACTTTCCTTTATGTTGTATCTTATCTATACTTTGTGTATATTATATAGTGCGCAAAAGAAGAAGAAAAAATCAACAAGAAAATATTTTGGCCTCCATCTCTCTTCTTGTGTTCTTGAGTGAGCTTCCTCTTGTGTATACAGTGTGTGTTTGGCGTAGTAGCTCAAGGAAATCCCCCCATCACGCGATTCTTGACAAAAGAATGAGCTTCTCATTCACTTTTTGAGTTTATATACAAAACCCTTATTCCTTTAGGCACCCATCCCCTTTTTTACATGACCGACCATTGTGGCAAGGTCCTCTTTTCCCATTCCCTTCTAGTTGCCCTTTCTCTTTACCTACACCTGTCTACCATTTACAATTTGCACAACTTGGTGCACTTTTACAAAATTTTTAGGGGCGCTTTGCATTTAAAAATGCACTTTTGCATTTGACTTGGATTTTGAGGCCACCCTTTACTTTTGGCTAGTTCCCTTCCTACTTCTTCCTTTGTGTCTGCATTTGGAGTTTTCTTGCATTTCTTTTTCTCTGTCTCAAACTAGGGTTAACAATGCTTTGCATGTAGGTGAAAAAAGAAAAGTTATTGAGAATAAAATGTCTCATGCAAGGCAAGACATTCGTGACATAACTGGCTGGGAATCATTGCTAGATGTGTATTCACTGTATGCATATTTAGAAAAGGTGCAAAACAAGAATGTACTTGTGGAAGACAAATGAAATAGAGATGAAGATAATGCAAGGATATCTAAGAGAGTGATAAGAAATGTGGATCAGCCTAAAGCTGCAAATCAGCCACCTCCCAAGCATGTTATGGAAGAGGGTTGACAGGAGCAAAAATAGGATAGAAAACAAGAGGGAAAAAAGAAGGGCAAGCAGTCGGGATATAAGCTATAGTCTAGTATTGAGATAGCCAAGGATCTTAAGAAGGGACTTGAAGAATGGAATTTAAATAGTTGGGTGGAGTTGACATTGGGAGAGGTACTTGGCATTGTCAAGCAAGAATTTCATGAAAAAATCATTGACATAATTAAGAGAAAGCATCAATTTCTTGGTGATATCACTAGTGCATTGTTGCAATTTGAAGAGGAAATTGGTTTGTTGGGCATTCGAGCTAAATATGAGCATGATGTAAGTGCTAATTTATCTATGCATGATACTATTAATCAGTGGACAGCATGTGGAAAAGAGAAGAAAGTGGTTTAAAATACATTGTAATGTAGCAATACGGATGGTGGAGTAAGGCAGATGTAACAATATGGGGAAGAGACTCCATGATTTATTCCTTGGAGTCATTACAGAAGAAATCATTGGGCAAGGGCTGCCACCATTGAAACGATAGTAAAAATAGGGGAGTGTGAAACTCCTTGTGTTGCTTTGCTTGACCATGGATCCAAGGTTAATGTCATTGATCATGGATGGTATGAGAATTGTGCATGGCATTGTCAGAGGGGATTCAGTCGAAAGGTCGTATCCACATCGGGGATCAGAGAGATCAAAGGAAGTAGAGAATGGGAGATAGAAGAGAAGAAAAAGTATAGACAAGAGGTAAACAAGATAAAGACAAAACACAATGAATCAAGACACAATGTATTGATAGAACTTCAAATTCTTTGTCTGGATCTACTCAGAAGCAATCTCCAAGCATTAGATCTCTTGGAGCTCCCTTGTAGACCAAAAATGTGCATCAAAATAATAGCTTCTTCTTTGCTGCTCAAACAACAAATCTGATGGTTCCATTGGCTTTGAAAGGGGGTAAAATTGCACGAAACCTACTCAAAAATCTCCTAGATCACTCCTTCTTGCCCCAGTCTAGAGTGTTGTTTGTTGCTTGTCAACTAGTGAGATCGTGACGCCGCATGATTTTGCAAATCCTTCTTTTTGCATGAAATCTCCCAAAATGGTTAAAAAAGTAACTTGTTCTTTGTATGCTACCCTATTTTAGAAGTTTTCTGTAGCTTTTTAGGATATTTACAAGAAATAATATCAAAAGTATAAAAAATATGATAGTTTTGTCCAAAAATTTAGTATTTATGGACCATCCATACTATAGACACTGACATTAATGACTAATATGACATTGACTCTCTAGATCAATAAGAAAGTCAGATGACAATGCACTCTAGAGTTTTTCACATTGTGTCCGCATAGTAGCACGACAACCACCCCCTCTAAACCTGCACATCCTGCGGTATGTGCCACCAATGCACAACCCGGATCAAACAACCATAATGTCAACTTGTCGCTTATCTTACATATAAGAAAGCATCCCCCTAGATCATAGATCAAAATACTTGGCATTTGTACAACTCTTGAAACATACCTAGTATCCCCTCCAAGGTCATACGGCCTTGGGTGCGTATCATATACTAGAGGTTGTTGAATCTCCATATACATGCTATCTGCACCCATCAACAAATACATAGCAACATGCCTACTCTTTCAGAGTTCAATGCATAGAAATATGATTGTATTGACAATTGTGTACCACATCAAATATAAACTAGGCCTCACTTGCATCCAACACATTCTCACTATCACAAGAAATAATAAAGAAATCCATATCTTGAAGTATCTTTGAATTGCCTATCAAGGCCTCTAACAAAGCATCCAAAACATTTTCTAGTTGTGAAGCATTACATCTAGCACCCTCTAAAGGCATATCCTCAAGCTCATGAATTGTCTCATAAACGATAACTGTATCCTGAAAATCATGTGCATCCAACACTTCACCAATCTCCCTTTGAGTCCCTACATCAAGTAAAACATGATCTTCATAAACCTCTTGAGATGCATTAGGAAAATCTATAGATGCAATGGTTGATTCTTCCACTATAGGATCTTCTAAGGCATCTATGATTGTCTCAATATCAAACTACAACTTATATTCCAACTTTTTGCCTTCTCGCTTGCTATCTTGTTTCTACTCTGACCCAACCTCTTCCATAACATGCTCGAGAGGTGGTTGATTTGTATCTTTAGGTTGATCCACACTTCTTCTTGTCATTCTCTTAGATATCCCTGCATTATCTTCATCTCTCTCTAGTTTCTCTTCCACAAGTGCATCTGTGTTTTGTCATTTTTCTAAACATGCATCTACCAGTGTTTCCTAGCCAGTTATGTCATGAATGTCTTACCCTACATGAGACATTTCACTATTAGTAGCTTTTCTCTTTTCAGTTTCATGCAAAGCATGTGTCCATATTGCAGCCTTCGGACCAACCATTAGTTGGCTAGGCATTCTATCCAATTGTAGATCAAAAGTAGAAGCATGTACAGTCACATAAGGATTTCGAACAACCAAGTCTTCCAACAACTTTTGCATACCTCCCTTTCCAAAATTCAAAGCAAGAGGAAATTCGATTTCTTATGCATGGATCTTGCCATCTTTTCAAAAGATGAGCTATCATACCAAGACCCCTTGATAAGAAGCACAATCCTTCCTTTCATGTTGCAAACTATCACACGATATATATCTTTTTCCTGGTTTAGGGGCTGCTGCTTGTCCCCTTTCCTCTTGTTCTTTCTCATCCAATTTTGCAACCTTCAACTAAAGATCCCGCATACCTTTAACCAATTCATCTAATACATCTTTCTTCCTAACATTAGGAAAAGCAGGTGCAGCCATAGGGTTAGCCATAGAAGTGGATGGCTTATTGGATACATCAGCTATATTGTCCGTAATAGTGGGCAAGCTAGATACATGCCATCTTTCTCTTCTTCTCTGCTTTTTCACTAGTGCAATAACAACGTCTTTAACATACCTTCACTCTATTTTAAGGGCTATCTCTATAGTCTGATCCTCTAACAAATAATCATGCTTCTCTTGAAGCTTAGGATTTGTCACTCTTGCAGAAACAATTCAATTTTTTGACTTGTAAGAGCTTGCTGTTCTGCAAGATCTAATTGCTCAAACTGACTTTCAAATTCTCTTAATAACTCTGTAGTCACAAGACCCTTATTGGTTTGTAGAACCCACTCCTAGAAAGTCTTGCGCGTAGTCAAACTGGTGTCTTCAATGTAAAATTATTCCTTGAGTGTCTTGTTGAAAGCTACCCAGTCACCATCGTGCATGTATAATTCAATAATTCACACTTTTAATTCATGTATAATAACCCGTAAAAAATACCTTCTCCATGCAAGTGGAGCCACCCCAAAGAATTTTATCTTTTTAGCATAGGTATGCAAATATGTGGATACATTCCTGGCATTAAACAACTTCATCTCATGCTCTATTTCTAGTAGAGCATTTATCACAATAGCTTATGCTTGAGTAGAAGCCTGCATCACCTATTGTAGTTATTGTATCTGCATAAGCATGTTCATATTCTGTGCACTAACTACTACAAAACATCACTAGAAATTGTGCTTGAAGGTTCTCACATCTTGTTCCTTCTTCTGATGACCTTTCACGTCGGGTTCACCAATGTCGGAGAGGTTTTAGTCAAAAGGTCGTATCCATTGGGGATCAGAGATCGAAGAAAGTAGAGAATAGAAGATAAAATAGAAAAAAAAAGAATAGACAAGAGGTAAAAAAGATAAAGACAAAGCACAATGTATTGATAGAACTTGAAATTCTTTGTCTGGCACTACTTAGAAGCAATATCCAAGCATTAGATCTCCTAGAGCTCCCTTGTAGACAAAAAATATACATCAAAATAGTACCTTATTCTCTACTACTCAAAGAAAAAATTTGACAGTTCCATTGGCTCAAAAAGGGGGGTAAAACCATAGGACACCTTCTTAGAAGTCTCTCAGATCACTCCTTCTTCCCCAAGTCTAGAGTGTTGTTTGTTTCCTGTCAACTGCAATCGCGATGCCATGTGATTTCGCCAATCCTTCTTTTTGCATGAAATCTCCCAAACTAAGTAACTTTCTTTTTGTATGTCAACCTATTCGAGAAGTTTTCTATAGCTCTTTAGGATATTTACAAGAAATAATATAAAAATATGATAGTTTTATTCAAAAATCTAGTATTTTTGGACCATCCTTACTATAGGCACTAACACTAATGATTAATATGGCATTGACTCTCTAGATCAATAGTAAATTTAGATGATGATGCACTCTATAGTTATTCACACTGTGTCAACATAGTGGCATGACAGCATGTGGACACTAATCATGGTTGACATATGAGGGCTACAAATAATTCTTTGGGGGAACTCTATGTTGCATGTTCTAATGTAAAAGTGATGATTGATGATGTACAAGAAGAAAATCACTTCTTTGTGCAAGATAGTTCCTCATATACAATGATTTTGGGACAACTCTATATTATAGGATTGCATATGGAAACAAAGGTGCTTAATGATGGTTCTACTTATGCAAGAGTTAGAAGCAAGGATAGGAGGAAAGTAGTCCAATTTCTTAGAGTTTATGTTAATCATCCTAGGAATCAAGATACACTTTGAGAGTCTCCTTTGCCTCCAAATGCAAGGGAATTCAAAGACCTAGATTTTCATAGAGCATTGTTGTAATCTGGGGCTATAGTAGTGTTGTTCAAAGGATATACTCATCTCTTGATGGAATGAAGCATGTACAATTGGTTATTCTCAGTTTACAACAAATATTTCATATTGGTTTAAGCCTATGGAATCTATGTGCAACACTGAACGCATATCTATGAAATGGGCTACTAAGAAAATGAGAGCATTGGGGTTGTTAGTTGAAAATGAAGGAACTTTAGGGCTCTTTTACGGGCTGAATATGACTAACACTATGGCTGAAATTTTAGCAAATATGCGCGCAGAAAATGAGGTTGAAAATAGAGTGTTGTCAATATGTTCTTTGGACATGTATGATGTTATAGCATTGCTTGCTCAGCAGGAAGGATTACAACGGATTGAAGCACTTGTGGAGATAGAGTATAAAATGATTGGCAAAAATGTGAAACCAATTGCTTTGTTACTTCCACTAGACAGTGAGGGTTTGTATGAGAAAGTGTTAATGCAGGCAAGTTTATTGGATCCTAAAGATATAGGTCATCGGTTTATAGCTTAAATATTATAGGAATTAAAAGTTGGTGCAGAAGGGTTTCTTTTGCCTACTTTGCAGAAAGAGAGTGCTTTATGCAAATGTTGGCTAGGCATGGGAAAGCATTTGCCTTTCAACCAACTAAAATAGATTGTGTGGATCTGAATGTTGTCTCTCCTATGGTAATATCTACTATGCCACATGTACCATGGAACTTGAGGCCTATTCCACTACCTAGAGCTTATTTGCTAAAGCTAATGGATTTGTCAAATGAAAAGATTCCATGAAGGTCTTGGAGCCCTTTTCAATCTCCTACTTACATCGTTGATTTACTATGCCCAAAAAGAATGGGGCTTTGAGATTTATTCAAGATATGTACCTGGTCAAGTGACCATAAGAAATGTGGGTGCAGATCCTTTGGTTGATGAATTTGCAGAGCCTATTGCGGGCAAAGTGATCTATTCTTTGGGTGATCTTTACTCGAGGTATGATTAGTTTGAACTTGTAGTTGAGGGCAGGGATATCACAACCATGAAGACTCTTTTGGGGTTTGTATAGATGTGTATTCTCCTACAGGGTGCAACAAACTCAATGTGGCACACATGAAAAATGCTACGAATAGGGCACGTAGGGATTTCATACCACAATTGAAAATGCCATTCTTGGATGATGTTCCAATCAAAGGATGTGCATGGATGAAAAGAATGAAGAGATGGATGCTCATGGGTGTAGACCATATTGTGGATTATGATAGGATTTTGACGCATCTAAAAGAGGTGCATTTAACTCTTTTTGCAAAAAAGTTAGTCTTTGGAGTTGAAGAGGTTTTGATTGTTGGACATATGTGTGGGCCCTATGGGCAAATTCCATAACTAGTTAAAATAGATGGGATTGATAGAATACAAGATGTATGCATGAATGTATCTGAGGTAAATAGATTCTTGGATACATGTGTGTTCTATTTGATATGGATCCCTCACTTTGCACATGTAGATGATGCTCTATATCAGCTCTTGAGGAAGGTCAGAGGTTTCATTGGGAAAGGAAGCATTAGAAAGCAATGAAGAAATTGAAGTGCCTCTTGAAATTGAAGTGCTCTATATCGGCTCTTGAGGAAAGGTTAGAGGTTTCATTGGGAAAGGAAGCATTAGAAAGCAATGAAAAAATTGAAGTGCCTCTTGAAATCTGCTCCTACATTGAGAAAGGCTGATTATTCATGTGGAAAGCCTTTCATTATTATTGTTGATATGAGCCTAATTGGGATTGGATGGGCAATTCAACAAGATGATGCGCAAGGAAAAATATATGCAATTTGGTTTGGTATTAAAGAATTGATCGAACGATAGAGAAGGTATCCATAGGTAAAAAGAGAATTATGGAAATTGTGACAGCTCTTAAATGTGATAAGGAGTATCTTATGGGTGCTCATGTAGTCATTGAGACTGATTGTTTACCAATATTGGGTATGATTACTAGTTGTGCTACCTTAGACATTGCTATGCTTTGGTGGATTTCATACATTAAATCTTTGAATCCTAAATTTCAGCATATTGGAGGAAGAGATAACCTAGTAGTGGCATACATGTTATCTCAAGCACACGCTATGAGAATGAAGATGAGATGATGGACGAGGAGGATGAATATGACTTTCTTGCAATTTAAAATGATGTTTTTATTGTTGAAAATGAATTGGAAGCCATTGTAACTACAGGTACAACTCTCGTGAATGCAAGAACAACATTAAATGCAATAAATACAACATCTGGTTTATCAAGTACAGATGCTTTAAGAGTGAGTTTAACAATGCAAGGAGTTGCTACAACACTAGTAGCAGAAGCTTGGACAACAAGGAGAAAACACGTTAGATGTTATGTATCTTGTATAGAAGTGTTTTTGGAAGATAAATATGCAGGAGAGTGGATGAGAATTGGTCAATACCTCAGCACACTAACCAAAAGAGGAGTGCTCACATGAGGAGTTTAAGAAGATCAAGAGAAAGGCCTATGGATTTTTCTTTAAAGATGGGAACTTTGGAAAATATACTAAGAAGAAACAGGTATGCTACTGTGAGTTCTAGACGATACAGCTTCACAAATGTCATGCAAGAATTCCATGAATGCTTATGGGATGGCCATAGAGGTGTTTTGGGTACTTTTGCAAAGATAAAAAAAAGATATTGGTGGTAGGGCATGTATAAAGATGTTGCTCACTTTGTGGAAACATGTATAGCATGTCAAATGTATTCATTTGTGAGACATTGGGATGGATTGCAGCCCACATATCCTTTGTCTCTTCATTTTGATTGGGTGGTAGATTTAGTCACTATGCCTATAGGTCTTTCTCAAATGAGATATCTCATACTTGCCCTTTAAGACTTGAATAATCAAGTGGAAGTGAGATCTCTACTATGTACTAAGACAAAAAATGTAGTGTGTAATTTTCTCTTAGAAGAGATTTTTTGTTGGTATGATTGTGTCAGAAAAATTACAATAGATAGGGATGAAGTAGATGCAAATGAAGCCCATGATTTATTTGTATAGTTGGGGATAAAGCTTGCTTTAAATTTAGCTTATAACCCTGAAGGAAATTGCAAAAGTGAAAGAGGTCATTCACCTATTGTGATGGTATTAGCAAGAGAATGTGGAGAGAAGGTAAAAGAGTGGCAAAAGAGCCTTACATATTAAAAACTTGGAAAGGAAGTCAAAAGACATAGAGGTAGACGTTGCAAAGTTAAGGGCATCAAGGATAGAGAGTAAGAAATGGTTTGACACAAGACATAGATGGAGGCCAAAAACCATACAAGATGGGGATTGTGGCTGTTGGTTTATGATAGTAGTTTGAACAACCAGCATAGTGCCATGTGTAAAGTCTCAAAACTTGATGGTTTAGACCCTATGTGGTAATACAGGTGTTTAACAGTGCTTCTTATGAATTAAATGAGCATTGCATGGGATAGTCATAAAAATTTGGTAGAAGAAAAAATAATTAAATTATTCAAGAAGTATGAATCTACTGCCTATGAGTTGGTAGAATTGGAAGAAAATAGTGGCCATGATACAAGGGCTAGCTAGGAAGATATAAAAGATGAAGAAGTAAAAGATATGGTTGTAGAGGATAAGGAGGACTTAGATTTGCTCACAACTAGGACTTTTGCACATACAAAAGGATCTGCAGGTTCAGAGCGGGTGGATTTCGTGTCACTACACAGATATAGTGTAAAAAAACCTAGAGTAAATCCTCATTTGTCTTTCTTATGAATCTAGAGAGTCAATGTCATCTTAGTCATTAGTGCTAGTGTCCATAGTATGGTTAGTTTCAAAATATGGGATTTTTGGATAAGTTTAGACTACTTTTGATATTTTGGATATTATTTCTTATAAATATCATAAAAAGGTGTAGATAACTTCTAGAATAGAGTGAAATGCAAAAAGAAAGTAACTTTTCAACCAATTTTGGGAGGTCTCATGCAAAAACAAGGGCCTTTCGAATTCGTGCGATGTGTGATAGTTTTTAGGCAGCAAACAACACTCATAGTTTTTAGGCAGCAAACAACACTCCTAACGGGGAGAAGAAGAATGAGTGATGTGGAAGAATTTTGAATAGTTATCGTGAAGTTTTACACCCCCCCTTTCAGAGCCAACATAACCATCACATTTGCAATCTGAGTAGTGGAGAAGAAGCTAGTGTTTGGTGCATGTTTTTGGTCTACTAGGGAGCTCTAGGAGATCTAATGCTTGGAGATTGCTTTCTAGTAGTCCTAGACAAGGATTTTTTAATCATCTTAGGTTCTATAAATACATAGTGTTTTAATTCATTGAGCTTTGTCTTTATCTTGTGTACCTCTTGTTTATTCTTTTTTTTATGTTATATCTCCTATTCTCTACTTCCTTCTCTCTTTGATCCCTAGTGGATATGATCATTGGACTAAAATCCCTCCGACAATGTATATAGACGATGAGGAGAAGAGACTCAAAGCACACATGTGTGAGTTGTGCCAAGAGGTCTTTTGATACAATGTATTGGTTAGAAAAATGTATTAGAGGCTAGCAAGGAGCATGACATACCAGACAATTGCATGCATAGAGCTTGTCAATGAGTGTAGTTAGACCAAGTATTTCTATATAAATTATTTTGAGGCTTGTAGGATTCTGATTTGTGATGGAGTGCTACAACAACAAAGATAAAATAGTGTTGATAGAATTAGGTAAGTACTACGAGCAACACAAAAAATTAAGAAAGGCATCATAACAAATAGATAATTGTTAAAATCCTCTAGGTAGATCCTAGTATGGCCACCATTCCCAAGGTGATGCATGAATCTTAGCTCTAGTCATGCTCTCGCTACATGCTACTTTTGCTACTATCACTATGGAGAGAAAGGGGTCTCCTCTTTAAGCTTCCTCAGTCTTCCTGATCTAGCCATTCATGCTTCAATATGTCATTCTTTTTACTACCTTTCATGCATTTGATCACCTATGGGACATCTAAGTATGGATTCTCTCCATCATCCATCTTATAGAGAAATAATCATTTGTGCAGAACTTATTAGGAACAGGAGGCTGGAAATGAAGGAAATTGCATTGTTGTAGAGAAGAAGCATATAAGATACCATAGATAACCAAAAGTTGAATCAAGAGACATACTATTAATGATTGTCCCACTAGTCTAGTCCCTATCAAGCCTAATGCCACAAATATTAATAGGAGAATCAAGAGTATGCATCCAATTTATTAGAATTAGAAGTAGCTACAATAATGCAAGCCAAGAAAGGAGAACCTATGGTTCCAAACAAAAATATTTCATCTACAAAAATTGTAAAGTTCAAGCTCCCAACAAAAGTAGAGAGAAAAATAGTATATGATAGTACAGTACAAAGTACTCTAGTACCACATAAGAATATATAAACAATCTAAGACAGAGGACCAAAGAGTAAAGAAAGAGGATAGATGACCCCACTAATTGAAGAAAGAGGAAAATTCAAAGTGGACATTGCCCCACATTCCCCAACCAGTTTGTAATAAGATGATTGTTATAATCTTTAGCTTATGGAAAAATATCCTAATTGGGACTAGAGTATAAAAGGCAAGAGTGTGCCATTGTAAGGATCTTTTAGCACATTTGTAAACATCCTCCATTTCATGGAGTTTGAGGATTCTTGCCTTCCCCACCAATATTGAGGGTGAATACTCAATGCCCACCATAGCAAGAGGTGGATTTCTTATAGTAGTCTCTCATCCATGATTCTCATTGTACCTTTGATATAATTTAGCTATGGCTTCATTGTGCTGTAGATTTAATACATTTTCATCTATGGCATGACTATGGCCATTTGATTCAATTGTTGTTTCTTGAAATTTTTGTTATTTTAATTTTGTCTAGGCTAAGTTCATTTCAATGGTACCATAGCCTTGAATTTGATTCTTATCAAGGTGGTTTTCAAGCCTAGATCTAGTTACCAACACCATCTAGGATAACTAGAGCTCAAACTTTGGTTTACAAAACTTGGTATAGTTCAAATTGTGACTAGTCGAGGTTTTCTATAGTTAGCCCCCTTATCATTTTTGGAGCCCTTGGAGAAGATTTGAACAAGAAACGATGGGATCTTGGATATTCTGGTAGTGATGAGCAAGAAGAGACTCATTTTGAAAGTTTGAGGACTAATTGGGATTAATAAAGTTCAGAGAAAGCTTAAACCAAATTACTTTTTGCTAATCAAGAGTTTTCCTCTTCTCTCTCAACTTTTGTCCCAAGCTTCCATAGCAAATATATTGCTGAGATCTTTCACCCCCATCAAGATCTTCTTCCAGTCATTATATCATTTCATTATTTACTTCATTTGGAGAATAAGAGTAGCCCATTTACGAGAGTTGGAGCAATTCATCCATGATTGAAGAGTAGCAAACTCAACGTGATTTTTGCAAATTCTAGATTGAAATTTGGTCATCTTCTCTAGTTGAGATCTCCTCTCTGATGGTTGATGATTGATCTTTCACACTTCTTGAAGTTTATTTCACAAGTTGATAATATTCTTATAGGAATACTTCAAGATTTAAGGTTAACCATGGATTCTCTCTTCTCTTCTTGTTGAGTATTCACGACAACAATGAATTTCTTCAAGATTCCATGGGGCTTTCACTTCTGTAAGCTCCCGGAGAAGCACTCTTACTTAGTTCTTCAGAGGTTGAACCATTTCCTCTTGTTCAAGCTTCTTCCAAACCCCACCCATGGAGTTCATGGACAACAAGCTGAATCAATTCTTGTACATTTCATGGGACTTTTATGCAAATACCTTTTGAATATCCTCCCTTACCTTCAACAACTATTGTGGAAGCAAGAGTGAAGCATTTAGAAAAATTTAGAAAATTCTTATTCTCTAATTTGGAGGAAACAAGGAAACCACAAAATTCTTCAAAACTTTGATCAATTTATGTCTTATTCTTGGGGATTATGATCAGTTTCACCTCTAAGCATGAAGTACAAGGCGTTCATATCAAGATTGATCCAACATTGAAGCAATCGACATTGATTTATGGCATTTCTTTCTTCTTGAATACTTGGGTAGCTATGAAATATCGAAAGCACTTGGATTCATGATCTAAACAAGGAATTGAGGCATCTTTTGAAGCTTTGGACTGATCTTCATTAAGAATTGAAGCATCTCTTAAAACTTTGAATTAATATTCAGCTCAACTTGACAACATTGGATCAAATTCATGGATATTTAGACATTCTTCATTCAATGCAAGAAATTATGGATCAAGTTTGGCATTCTTGAATCTTCTTGAAGACTTCAAGTGGACTCTTAATCAATAGAAGTTTAGCATTCTTGAAGCTTCTTGAAGACTTCAAGTGGACTCTTAATCAATAGAAGGCTTATACGAAGCTTCCATCAACTCTCTTGAAGGAATCTAATCTATTTCAGCCATCTACATCAACTTTAAGCATCAAACAATGTCTTATCTACTCATTTTTAATCTCTCCAATTCCAATTGTTGAAGCTTAGCCAATTACTGAAGGAGGGGTTGAATTGGGTATGTTCTCTTTGCATGATTGATAAATCCAGTTCACTTATACTAAAAATTGAATGCTTATTCATTGTTGATTGAGTTTCTATCATGAAAACATGGATAATTTACCATTTTTCTTTATTACAACATTGATCTCTTTCATGATTAAAACATGCATAATGGTACATTACAATATGAAAATTTCAACAAAATCTTGCTCATGTGATTATCTAATCTCTGAAATTTTGATTTCTTGTGATCCTTTACATTGAAATACCCAAAAATTTGTAAAATGTGAGTTTAGTAGATGAATGAATTGCTGATTACTAAAGGTAAACATATCTTAGCCCTCTTAATTTCATTCAATTTTCAAAATTTTCTACATCTCATTGAATGCCTAAAGCTTTATTTTAGCCATGCAAAGCATCCTTGTCTTCTAGAACACTAGCTTTGCCATGTATACATACCAACCGAGGAAAGGTTGAAGCCGAATGAGATATCAAGTATAAGAGACATGACCCTCCAATCATTTGCAACATGTCCATGCAGTCCTTACATTAAGATGACACAAGCCTTTTGCAAAGGATAGCAAGTGAACTTTTATAGCCAATGAGGTAGAATATTTGGATAACATTGTAGGTGAGAAATGGATTAGGGTGGATCCAAAGAAGGTACAATGCCTTAAAGATTTACCCATAATAGAAAATTCTACTTCATTAAGAGGGTTTCTAGGACTATCCTCTTTCTATTGAAAATTCATCAAGAATTATACCCATGTAGCAGCTCCTCTGAATGATAGATTGAAGAAAGATGCTTTCTTTTGGGATGCTACAGTCACAAAGAGCTTTGATAAGCTAAAAAGTCTCCTTATTTCATGTAATATTTCCGCACGAAATATTAATGACCCTAGACCCCGCACATCCCGCACCAAAAGCAATTTCGAGTGATCTCCAGCAACAAAAAACTTTGGGCTAAGTTCTCCCTCCGTGTGCATCAATAAACACCATCCCCGCGTCGTGGCTCAATAATGTAGTCAACCGTGGGGAACACCCCTTCACGGAAAAAAAAAGGATGATTTTTGCAATTTTTTTAATTAACTCCCTCTCCTTCACCTGTTGCATGGCGGGGAGAGGGAGTATGTGTGGAGTAGGGAGGAGCATGGGGAGGGGAACATGCTGCCTGCCACGTGTGTGGCTACCCCCCCTTTTCACACTGTCACCACAATGCCACACTGCCGTGCTGTCGTGTTGTCGTGCTGTCGTGCTGCCGCCACACTGCCGCCACAGGCTGCTATCGCCAAGTCGTTGCTACCGCCTCCACCTTCACCATCATCATCATCATCATTATCATCATCCTCATCGTCATCTTCACCTCCATCGTCATCATCTCCCTCATCCTTTTCTTCATCCCATATCATCTGCCTGTTTTCAGAGGCTTGGAAGCTTCCAATTCGGAAGCTTCTATTGGAGCTTCTAAGCCAGGTTCACCCGTGTGCCCCCGATTTTTAAAAACCGTGTCTGCAAGGCCCAATTCCTGTGCAAAAGAGGAGAATCTTGGATAATAGTACCCTCGAAGTGCATAAGGGAGCCAAGGAAGATTCGCTGTGTCAAAATCTACCGCATCAATGGCTTCTAAGCAAAAGGCGAGAGGAGCACACGCGGGAGCTTCCACCCCAAGTACGCGAGTGGACATCGCCCTGATTCTTAATGCCCATGTTCCGATAATACTCCCGCATGAGAAGGATGCACTAAGCATATTTAATTCTCATCGGCAAGTTTCAATACATTGGGAAATTTATTTGCTCGCCCAATTTACTAAATTTAGTTGCATGTCAAGTATTTGCAATTGCTTGCACTTCCATGGTTACGGGTAGTTGAAATTCTGAACGTATGATGCATAAGAAAAAAGATGGAATTGTGCAAAGGCATCTTTGTTGCATCACACATAGGACAGGGCATATAACACATAATGCATAGTTGTGACTTGTGATTAAGGAAATCGTAGACGGACATTAAATGATGTCCGAGTAGTTGTAATGCATGAAAAGGATTTATGAACCTTGTAAATTGCATGCGATGATAATTACATTCTAGGTTGGGTTAAGTGCTAAAGGAAGGATTAAGTCAATGATGGACTCATGGCATTTGCTCATGCATGGAGTTATTTTATCAAAGTTTGAATGCATCTTCATTAAAAACATTAAAGCTTTGATTTCGTTGCATCAACGTAGGATTTATAAGAGTTAGCTCTGAATTGTCAATCATTATAGTATAGGGCAAGGAAAGAAAGATCTCTGTAGGTCCTTTAAGTTTCACAAAGGCAAAAAGGTCTATGGTCTCGAAATTGCATGGAATGATGCATCTTACCTGTCTTGCAGTTACTTACATCTTTTAGGGGAAAGTACTTGCAAATTTAGAAGAAAGTATTTGCATCTTTAAAAGGAAAGATCATCTTAAGTCGTGGGTTGATTAGATCAACTAAGTAATTTGCGTATAATTGAATAGATTACATGAGAATCATAAAGGTATGATTAGTTAGTATATGATGATCACCTCAATGTGCTAGGTAGGGTTAAGCTATGATAAAATTTTGCCAAGTATTGCACTTGGGTTGCCGACTTAATACTTCCAATCTTAAGGGTCCTACCCATATTTGCGAAATGTTAGGATTATTTAAACACCGTGCAAGAACGATCTATGGTTCTCACCCTAAGGATCAATTGATCAAATACTAGACCTCCGTATGAATTTAGGAACCCTAGGGCCAAAGCGTTATCGGCCTAGTAGGGTTAGGGGTTTAATTGGGTCAAGAGGTCTCCCAAACCCTACATCTTGACCAAAGGTATTCTTGACCAAGGAGTACCATGTGATGGGAGAAATAATCCCACAAGTTAGGTGCTGACACCTATCTTGTGCAACAAGTTACAACGTCGCATGGTTTTATGTCTAAATCACAAAATAGTATTGCCACTCCTTAGAACAAGGTTGGTGGGTTCTAAGTACAAGTCTAATTTTCTAGAAGATGAGTAGTCTTCTTGCTACATCACCCTTCCTTGGGGCTGATTTGCCAAGTTAGGGGAGTTATGAATTTGCCAAGAAAGTAATTCACCAACCAAGTTAGGACAACGGGGTTGTCTAGGATTTTATTGACTAAAACACAAGGATACCTAAGGTAGTGACAATTTGGGTCAACAGGGTATAAACCCTAACCTAGGGAAAAAGGGTAAACAAGTAACTCAGCTTACGAAACCCTTGGGATCTTGCCAAGTTGCGATTGATCCCGGTTTGAATGCTGGATGTATTCAGAGAGAAGGATTCACACCTTAGCAATTGGTTGTGCAAACGACCACCGGAATGCTCGTGATTGTACACTAGGAGCAATGTTTTTATTTCTTTTCTCAAGAAACTAATGTCGGAAAAATAACTAATGCTTCAAGTTAAAAGCCTGGAGGGAGAGGCAATATCAGTGCCCCATGCTCCTCCCTACTCCACACATACTCCCTCTCCCCACCATGCAACAGGTGAAGGAGAGGGAGTTAATTTAAAAAAATTGCAAAAATTATCATTTTTTTTCCCGTGAAGGGGTGTTCCCGTGGTGGACTACGTTATTGAGCCATGACTTCCCATACACGACGCAGGGCTGATGTTTATTGATGCACGCAGAGGGTGCACTTAGCCCAAAGCTTTTTGTTGCCGGAGATCACTTGAAATTGCTCTTGTGCAGGATGTGCAGGGTCCAGGGTCATTAATATTTCGTGCGAAAATATTACATTCTCTCCCCCTTAGAGGAATTGAGATGTCCTCATCTCAAGAAGATTTGGGGGTATTGTTGGTTGAGAGTACTTTCATCCATCCAAGTGGCATCCTCTTCGGGATAATCTTTCCACTGGATGAGATATTTTGTCCAAGTGGCATCCTTTTGGGATAATCTTTCCACTGGATGAGGTATTCTCTCAAGGTTCTGGATCGCAAATGCCTCTCCCTAACATCTAAGATCCTGTCAGGCCGTAGCTCAAGGACTCCTTGGCTAGGCATTACAAATTGTTGATCATCAAGCACGTGACTAGGGTTAGGCACATACTTTCTCAATAGGTTGATATGGAATACATTATGAACTTTTAGGTTTTCGAGGAGTTGCAGTCTGTAAGCATTAGGCCCTAGGCACTTGAGAATCTTGTAGGGTCCACAATACCTTGGACTTAGCTTTTTGCATTCACCCAAGGATAGGGAACTCTTCTTTGGACGTATGCGAATGAAGACCATATCACCTTCAACAAGGGATCTATCTTGATGTTTCAGGTCCGCGTAAGCCTTCTGTCTGTCCTTGGCGGCTTGGATGTCCTATCTTATTGACTTGATTTGGTCATCCATGTCTTCCAGCATTTTCTTTGAAGCTTCAACCCTCAAGGTTGGATCCGAAAAACTGAAAGAAGTGCGACAATCGTGCCCATACAATGCTTGAAAAGGGGTCATCTAAATGCTTTGTTGGTAAGAAGCATTGTAGGCAAACTCAACCAGTGGAAAATATTGAATCCACTTTTTGGGTTTGCAACAACAGTGTGCTCTAAGCATATCTTCAATGACTTGGTTGACTCGTTCCGTTTGACCATCGATTTGGGGATGGTAAGCTGTACTGAAATAGAGTTGAGTCCCAATGGCCTCAAAGATAGCCCTCCAGAAGTGTGAGGTGAAGAGAGAGTCACAATCACTAATGATTCTTCTGGGTAAACCATGTAGTTTGAATATTTCCTTGATGAATAACCTTGCGATGTCTGAGGCTTTATAGTTTGTCTTAATAGGGATAAGATGTGCAACCTTGGTGAGCATATCTACCACGACCATAATGGAGTTGTATCCTCCCTGAACTTGAGTCAGGCCAACAACAAAATCCATACTAATGAATTCCCATTTCATTTGGGGAATGTCAAGTGGTTGCAATTTCCCTGGCATTTTGACATGTTCGGCCTTAATGCGTTGACAGGACAAACATTCTGTGACATATTAAACGTCACCTTTGAGCCTATCCCAATAATAGCTCTTCCTGACCGCATTAAGGGTCTTGGCATAGTCAAGATATCCTGAGAAAGGGGAGTCATGGGCTTCCCAAAGTATCTTCTGCTTGAGTGATTGGCTTGTTGGTATACATAATCTCGTCCTATAGTAGACAAGTTCACTATTGATAGAGAATTCTTGATAATTTGTTTGTAGCTTTGGGTCTTGATCTTTGATGGGGATCTCCCTTAGAAATTTCTGATAGGTTGGGTCATGACATGCCTCTTGTCTAGCTAGCTCAAGAATTGGGTTGTTTGGCATGGATACCTTTATGGCTAGAGATCTGATGGATCATGCAAAATCAGAGAATTCAGAAATGCCTTGCGACTAAGTGCATCGGCAACTACATTCTCCTTCCCAGGCTGGTATTTGATTTCAAAATCATATTCCTCCAACACTTCAATCCATCGACGTTGCCTCATATTGAGCTCATTCTGGGTGAAAATCCATTTAATACTCTTGTGGTCCATCACTAAGGTAAATTTGTTACCCGCAAGTAGTGTCTCCAAAGTTTGAGAGCATGGATGACAATCAACAGCTCTAGATCATGGGTAGCATAGTTCCTTTCATGGCTATTCAGTTTCCTTGAAGAGTATGCTACAGGATGACCTTCTTGCATGAGCACACATCCTAAGGCTAGTGCGCTAGAATCAGTTATCACTTCAAACTTCTTACTAAGATCTGGAAGTTTTAGGATGGGTGCTGATACCAAGCTTTGCTTTAGTTTGTCAAAGCTGGACTGTTCTGCAGGTGACTGTACAATTGATACTTACTTCTTTAGTAGATCGGTCAGAGGCGCTACAATCAAATCATAGTTTTTAATAAACACCATGTACCATCCTATCAATCCAAGAAAACTATGTATTTATTTGTTGGTGTTGGCCATTCCAGAAAGTCTTTGACTTTGGCCAGATCTACTGAAATTCCTTTCGTTGATACAATGAATCCTAGATATTCAATCTATCGCTTGAAAAATTCACACTTCTTTTTCTTGGCATAAAGCTTGTGTGCTCTCATTGTTTCAAGAACAATGCGAAGCTAGGGTTCATGATCTTCTTCCTGTTTGGAGTAAACTAGGGTATCGTCAAAGAATACAAGTACGAAATCATCAAGATAGGGCCTAAAGATATCTTGCATTAGCTTGTTGAAGGTAGCAGGAGCATTTGTCAGCCCAGACGACATGACCAGGAATTCAAAGTGTCTATACCTTGTGTTGAATGCAGTCTTTGAGATATCTTCTTCCTTGATCCTTATCTGATAATATCTAGACATGAGATCTATCTTAGAGAAGATCTTTGCACCTTGAATATGGTCAAGAAGTTCATCTATTCTTGGGATGGGATATTTGTTTTTTATGGTCGATTAATTTAACCCTCTGTAGTCAATGCATAACCAAATCGTTCCATCTTTCTTTTTCTGGAACAGCACTGGAGCTCCCCATGGTGAACTACTAGGATGGATGTAGCCTTGGTCTAACAGTTCTTGAGTTGCTCCTTCAGCTCAATCACTTCTGGGATGGACATTCTATATGGTCTCTTTGCGATTGGTGCAGCTCCTGGTGCCAGCTTGATTTCGTGATCGACTTTCCTTTGAGGAGAAAGCTCTATCAACTCTTCAGGAAATACGTCTGCGTATTCCTTTAACCATGAAGGTTCTTCCCTAGATTCCTAAATCAGATCTAGCTTATTTAGTTTAATCAAATAGATAGGTAGCCCCTTTCTAACTCCTTTTATTATCTGTGTTGCTTTGGCCAGTTGAATTTTTGGCTTCCCAGCCTCTCCTTGAGTTGTGACTAGATCTCTTTCAGAATTTCAAAAGAAGACTTGGCCCTTTCCATAGTGAATGTGGGCATCATTGGGTATTAGCCAATCCATATTGAGCAAACATTTGTGGACACCTAGGTTCATTACCCTGAATCTGACCGAAGTCAACTTTCCACCCAGTAGGAATTTCACCTTCGCAGTTTTCCTGGTATAAGAGACCTCACAACCATTTGCTAAATCCATAAGTAAGGTGGGTGCATCTTTTGTGGCTATTCCTAATCTTTTTGCACAGACTGGTGAAATGAAGGAATATGTACTGCCACAATCAATCAAGGTTTTGAAGCTTTTACCTTGATAATCCGATGGAGTTTGAATCACCGAGAATTGGCAATTCGGGCCTTTCTTGTGAAGAGCGGTATGAACCGTTTCCCTCTCAATGTCAGCTTCCATGGATGGATCTTCTTCGTCACCCAGCTCCTTGTTGGCAACACTGGAGGTTCTCCCTCTGGCCATGATGGTGGCTCCTTGGCCATGGACTGCTCCTTGGGATGGCCCTTGACGTTGTCCTCTATTAAGCTTGGGACACTGTCTTTTGAAGTGACAGGCTCGTTGCAATGGAAGCAACGGAGATTGCGGCCATTACCTTGGGTAGGAACAAAGTTGTTAACAATGTTGGCCCTAGCTTTATTCCTTTGTCCCTAATTTTGGCCCTGGGCTCTCTTAGCCTGAGACCTATACACTCCCTTGTTCTAATCCTTGTAAGACCAAGTCCTGTTATCTCTTGGCTTGGTCTGCACCTCCTATATTATGGGTGCAGCTCGAATGAGCATCTCTTGAAGGTTTGTTGGGCGCATTGATTTCAGGCTAGTGTTTATGGGTGGATTTAACCTAGCACAAAACTTTGACACCTGTTGTGTCATATCCATTTGTGGCGCGTACTTTAAGAGAGAGATGAATTTTGAATAGTATGCATCAAGGGTTAGACCAAGCTGCTTTAGTTCATAGAATTTATTCATCTTCTGTGTGTCGTAGGCAGGTGTTAAATATCTCCCTCGCACAACTCTTTTAAGCTTCTCCCAAGTAACTGACCCTTCCGAGATCCCTTGGTCTCTGCACCATTGTTTCCCCCAAAGCCTTACTTTGCCGATAAGCTTCAATTTGGCGAGCATAGCTTGGTTAGCGGGTGCAGTACCTACTCCTTCGAAATAATCCTCCATGGATTCAATCCAAACCTCGGCATCAGTTTGGACGGTCCTCCCCTTACCATCGAATTCTGGTGGCTTGATTTGTTTGAGAAGAAACTTCTTCTCCTGAATTACAGCTGTACTTGGTGCAAGGGTCGGACTAGGAATCTGTACTTGAGGTTGCACCTGGGCATTAAGATTCTTTACGTTAAAAACTTGCTAAGCGTTTCTCACATTACATTAATATGTCTAGTTCAGCTTTTAGCCAAGTGACCTAATCACTTAACTCCTTTACCAACACTTACAACCAAGACAATAATTGATAAAAAGTCTATTTCATTCATATGGGCATAGCCCTTTCTAGTACATTTATTTTGGGAAGGTAGAACAAGCTGATTGGCACATCAATTTGGGGAAAATAAGATTGTGTTACATTTGACTACGAGAATTGAGTAATAATATGGAGAGGGGTCACGGATTTTTAGGAATCGTTACATCATAAGAAGCTTGGGGTACCCTTTCCTTTAATACCCGTTCTTCTCATAACGTCCCAACACCTTGATTCTATCAGCAGGGATTATTCGAGTCACTTCCTTGTACACATACTTGTTCTGCTTGACTTTGCGACCGCCGACATGTAGGGTTGCGTTTGCGTGAGCCTCGACAAAGATGAACAGCTTCACGATCTTTAAATCCTCCATCCACTTGATTCTCTTCAAGTTGGTCTGAAGGTACGCAAGTTGGTGGGCAGCTATGTAATAAATTCCTGATTCACCCGTCCATCTCCGTTCCACATATAGGGGTGAAGGATTGTAGATACGGTCTAGAATATTCATCGTGCCTAGCCTCCGTCGATAATCCGAAGCACACATTGTAGTCATAAACATAACCTAGAACACCAAGAATTTGTTCCATGCTTTGTTACTCTGTAGGCCAGCATCCATAATTAAGTAAGGAAATGTTCTTAACAGCAACATTTTCTCTACTTCTCCTCATTCAGTTTCCTTGTAAATATTAGATCCTCGTTGGTTCGCTCTGATACCAACTGTAACGTGTCTCCCTGTCCGCTTGTAGGACACGTCTTAGTAGCCCATCAGGAAGAGAGTCTAGAAAGAGCCGCCCGGCACTCCCAAGGAATGTCACGGGGTTTGCAATCTAGGTCTTCCTGATTCTGGCAACGAAGCAAAAGCATTCCGGCCGTTCCCACTTAGGACCGACTTGAATCAGGGTTTCCCTAATGGTCAAGTTCCTAGGAGGTAACTAGCGTTGAGCCCCTGACGAACTACTTTGCACAGAAACATCAAGGTCGAAGCGGATTTATACTACACTTGATTCAAGGAGAATGGGAAATGAGAGGGATGCAAAGCACGACCT